>NW_006400155.1:908231-913589 GCF_000299155.1 Elephantulus edwardii
ACAATCTCAATCTCTTCACCATCCATCCTGATGCTGCCGATTGGTGCAGTGGTGAGAATCTTTGTCTTCTTGACATTGAGCCTCAATTTATATTATACAACAACATTATATTGCTTTAATTACTTAACATGTTTCTATTTCCAAAAAGGTCCCTTCTCCTACTTCCTGCTCAGAAGGGAGCCCCATATTCATTCCCAAGTGCTCTGCCATCACTGGCTGGAAGAATGCAACTGCCATATAGTCTTTGTCTGATCAAGATGCACCTCCGTATGAAGAAAGGAATCCATCTCCATTGAAACACAGTTTCTCATACCTGAACAGAATCAAAGTTCTGCTAGTAAGTAAGTAAGAAAGATGGTGGTAGCCGTGTGGGGTAAATCAGTGTTAATGACAGGAAGTAGGAAAGCTGAGCTGGCTTTTCTATTAGGCTTCATGGCATTTACGGAAAATCGCGTGATTTATGGGAAATCACACAGATCCTTAGAATGTTATTATTTTTTTTAAACAAGGGGCAGACCACTCCTCTTTTTATTTTATTTTATTTTTTTGTGTGTATCATCAAATCAGATCTGACTGACACAGGAGGAGATTGTTCCTCCTTCTCCAGCAGAGCATCTGGTGGACTCGAACCTTGTACCTCTGAGATTGCAGTGCAGCTTCTTGCTACTAGGCCACCAGAGCTCACCTAGAATGTTATTATTGTTTTCATGTGCCGTTGAGTTGAAACCAACTCACAGCTGATCCTCCCATAGATTTTTTAAAGAAGGAGACTGGCCATCCTTCTCCAGTGGAGCAGCAGATAGATTCTAATTATGTTCTAGGATAGAAGGTATTTTGCCATCTGACCATGTTCTCAGGTCATCTGACTATGTTCTAAGGTTCTGAGTTAGTCATACACCACTTGTCTGTTAGTTGGCGATATTGTAGTGGTTTGCGTGTAGCTGTGACAGTGAAAAACTATGTGACTACTATTTTAAATTCAACCAATACATTTGATGTCCCAAACAGGTCTTAGAGAGGGTAAAACCAAATTTCTCCCTGAAGGCTAGGATTTTGTCACATAATTTGGGCACATGGCCAGAAGAGACCAGTCCTTGGAGAAAACAACAAGATTTAACAGAGCCATTAGATTAAGATAGATTATGATTACACTGCAGTGCCAGAGGTGCACAGCTCGAATCCACCAGATGCTGTGCCAGAGAAGGAGGGACAAGCTCCTCCTATATCAGTCAGAGCTGATTTGATGGTACGCACACAGAAAAAATAATAAAAAATAAAAATAAAAAAGATAGACTAGGAAGAAAGTTATTTGCTTCTAGAAAAAAAAATAATGGGTTGGCGGAAACCTTATGAATAGCAATGGAACACTGCTATAGTGCTTGGAGATGAGTTCCTCAGATTGTAAGGCACTCAAAATACACTTGGCCAAGAGCTGCCTCTTTACAGTAGGGTTGACCTTATTGATGCTGATGAAATACAGCTTATGGGGCCTGTTTGCTGATGTGTCATACCTTAAAAAAAGAAGAAATAATTATAAGCCCTCATTAGTAATTGGAACATGGAATGTATGGTATATGAAATGAGGAAAGCTTGAAGTTGTAAAAAAATGAAATGGAATACTTAGGAATCGATATTGTAGAGATTAGACTGTTTTGAGTCCATCATTCATATGATCTGCTATGCTGGGAGTCCCAAACCAAAGAAGAATGTGTTAGGTCTTCACATTGGAGGTAAGGCCAAGGACTCAAGGAAGGGACCAGAGAAAGAAAAGAAGCTAAAGACATCCAAGCTGTTCTGAAAGTGTAAAACAAGACTCCAGGAATAGACAGAATACCAACTGAGATATTTCAACAAATGAATTAAACACTGGGTATGCTCCCCAGTCTATGCTAAGAACTTTAAAAGATAGCTAGCTGGTCAACTGAGACCCATACATGTGCCCATTCCAAAGAAATGTGATCCAACAGAACGTGGGCATTATTAAATAATATCATTGGTATCATGCACAAATGAAGTTTTGCTTGGATTAATAATTTGTTTGTAGTACCACAGCAAAAGAAAGTCAAGGCGGATTCAAAAGAGCATATGGAAAGGGGAATATAATTGCTGATGTCAGATGCATGTTTCCTGGAAGCAAAGAATACTGGAAAGATATTGATCTGTGTTTTAATGATTACACAAAAGTTTGAGCTAAGTTGTTTATAGCTAACATTTTGGTGATAGGGAATTCCAGAACACTTAAATGTGCTTGTGTGAAATCTGACCAAGAGGCAGTTATTTGAACAGAACAAGGAAACATTTTGCAGTTTAAAATCAAGATACGTGTGTGCCAGAGTTGAATCATCTTATGACACATATTCAGTCTGCATGCTGAGCAAATTACCTAAGAATCTGGTCATATGAAGATTACAACATCAGGACTGGAGGAAGTTTTATTAAGAGCCTGCGGTAACAACACCCACCCCTAGCAACCATCTTGCCTGCTGAAAGCAAAAGGGACTTGAAATAATATCTGTTAATGAAGATCAATTACTGCAGCCTTCAGTGGGTTACACGTAAATGTAAAGAATGAATAAAAAGAAAACAAAAACCAGTGGGTTGAATGTAGAATGAATGAAAAGAAAAAAATTCCTTACAATTTGACTGATAAACAACATCATAACAAATGGAGAAAAGAGTGAAGTTGCCAAGGATTTTATTTTACTTGGACCCACAATCAAAACACATGGAAACAAGTTAAATCAAATAATATATATTGGGGAAATCTGCTACAAAGAACTTCTTTAAAGTGTTAAAGAGCAAACATGTCACTATGAGGTCTAAGGGGCACCAGATCAAGCCTTAATATTTTTCAATTGCTTCATATGTGAGTCATAAAATAGCTAAAGAAGACTTACTGCCTTTGACTTACAGTGTGGAAAAAGAATTTTGTAAGCATCGTGGACTCCCAGAAGAATGAACAGTTCAGCCATGGGAGATGTACAGACTGAAATCTTCTTAGAAGGCATGAAAAGAGTTAGCCATTTGTACTCTGGACATGTACTAATTCTTGACTTCTGTCTCCTACCTTCCCCAAAACACCCATTATCCAATTTGATTGTTCTTATTATTGCACAACAAACTATTGCCCTCTACTTCCTCCTTTCTCACCCAAGCCACCCTGTGCCACCCTATGGCCTCCAGTTCCAAATAAGGTAATCCTTTTAACAAGGAAGCAAAATGATGCTATTCCTCTCCTCAAAACCCTTGCTTGTCTTTTTTTTCATACAAATATTAAAATATTTTATTAAAGTTT
Source organism: Elephantulus edwardii (assembly GCF_000299155.1). NCBI lineage: Eukaryota > Metazoa > Chordata > Mammalia > Macroscelidea > Macroscelididae > Elephantulus > Elephantulus edwardii. Next base: position 911,527 of record NW_006400155.1, read on the forward strand.
TTTTAAATTTTACTTCATTCATTGTTGCATTTTTCTCCCTGCCCACCCCTCCCCCCAGTTTGCTCTTCTCTTTGAACAATAAAAGAAAATAGAAAAATTGTTTCATTGTTATACAATCTCCCCACACACACACACTCCACTCTGCAGCCTTTGTTCTGGACTCCTGCCATGACAATAATACGTAATCATATAGCCTTTTAATCAGGTCTCTCCCTCATCTGTTTCAATGCAATATACATAATTTATCCCATCTTTCTCAGTCTCCCCCAACACTGATGTCAGTCCTGTTTTACAACAGTGGCACTATGCAGTGCTTGTCCTTTTGTGACTGAAATATTTCACTCTGCATGATGTCCTCCAGGGTACCCATTTTGTATAATATTTCATAAGTTCTTTGTTTTTCAATGCAGCATAGTATTCCATTGTGTGAATATACCAAAGCTTCTCTATCCATTCATTTGTTGATGGGCACTTAGGTTGTTTCCAACTTTTTGCTATTGTGAACAGAGCCTCAAATAAATATAGGTGTGTATATACCTGCTCGGGTAGCAGTTATGGTTTCTTAAGGGTATATTTCTAGTAGTGGAATTACTGAGTAAAGTGGTATTTCTATTTGCAAATTTTTGAGAAAGTCCCGTATTACCTTCCATAATGGTTGCACCATTTTACACTCCCACCAACAGTCAATAAGAGTTCCAGTTTCTCTGCAACCTCACCAGCATTTGATGTTTGCTGCTCTTAAATTTTGCTAATCTTCCTGGGGTGAGATGACTTTTATCTCATTTGAATGAAAACCAAAGTCCTTCACACCTCTGACATGAGATTAATCTTATTACTACCTCTTTCCCCCAACTCATTTTGCTTCATCTGCACTTGGCTCCTAGCTGATCCTCAAATGGGTACATCAGACACATTCTTTCTGTCTGAAATTTGCTGTTCCATCTGCATAGAACACTTTTCATTTGCTTCCTTTCAGGTTTCCACTCAAACATTACTGAATTGGTGAAATTATTCCCACCTCCCTTTACGTCAAATAGCAACCTCTTCCATTGCAGTACTCGAGTACTTTTCTCAGCAGCACTGTTACTACCATGCCATACATTTCCCTGTGTTCATTTTTCAACTAGTCTTCTTATATCTAGATTCTAAGCTCCAAGATTGTAGGAACTTTAGGAGTTGTTCTCCCCACACCTACCCCAAGGAGCCTTGGAGGTGTGGTGTGGTGTGGTGTGGTGTGGTGCTTAAGGTGGCAGGCTGCCAATCAGAAGATCAGTAGTTTGAATCCACCAGCTTCCCCAGAGGTGGCTGAATCTACTAGCCACTCCTTGACAGAAAGATGGAAACCTGATGGAGGCCATCACGAGTTGGAGCCAACTTGATGATGATGGGTTGAGATAGATTGTTTGTGGGCTAGGCACACAGGGCCTTATCAATAGGCTTCACAGTAACTCCATAGCTTTGACTCCAGAAAAGCCAGGTGGTTCAGAAGCTGAAAGCATTTTTTTTACGTTTGACAAGATAGCTGCATCATTTCCATTTTTAGGATTAAAAAGATAATAATCAAGAACAGATTCTACAGCCAGTAGGTAAACCTGACAAGTTCTTTCTAAAGTGAAATATATCTAGCAGCCAGCCTTTCAATGGCATCCTTAAAATATATATGCTGTCAAGTCGCTTGTGACTCATAGCAACCCTATGTTCAACAGCCCTAAACCCTGCTCTATCCTGTGCCAATCACACTGCCTCTGATACACACACATCCCAATTACCCCAGTCTCTGAATCAATCCACCTCATAAAGGGCCTTCCCCTCCTGCGCTGTCCCTCCAACCTTCAAGCATGATGTCCCTCTCCTAGGACGGTCCCTTCTTACAAGATGTCCAAAGTATGTCAAATGAAGGTTCAGAATCCTTGCCTCCAAGGAGCAGACTGGTTTAACCTGCTCTAGGACGAACCTGTTTGTTTTCTTAGCAGTCCATGGTACATTCAATACTCTTCTCCAGCACCACAGCTCAAAGGCATCAATTCTCCTTCTATCCTCCCTAGTCATTGTCCAACTCTCTG
>NW_006400155.1:919352-971022 GCF_000299155.1 Elephantulus edwardii
TTTTTTTTTTAAACAATCAGCTGGCATTTAGTGAATGTGTTTTGTACATGCACTGAGGTGGGTACAACAGGCCTTCTCCATTTAAGCAGGACTAGAAGTCAGTGGCTCAAACGCATCCAAGCCAGTCTCCCACCAGCACAAAGTGACTTCTCGAACATCTCGTGGTTGGGTGTCCTGTGGATGGTGTACCCTCAACAGCGGGCTCTCGTGACCCCGTGGGGTGCTGCTTCTGCTGCAGGGCAATGTCAGCAGTTGGCATTTTCCTACACGTAGCCTCTATCAGGGAGGCAGAACAGGGCACTGTGGCTCCAGCCCAGTCTTGGGAGCAAGGGAGGCAGCTCGGGGGGGAACAGGGGCAGGAAGGACAATAAATTAAGGCCAAAAATGACCAGAGACATGCAGGATGGGCGGGGGCATCCCAGGTGTCCCAGGAGTCTGGCCTGGTCCAGGAGGCCTTGGCGAGCATGTGGCTCAGAAGGCTGGGTTGTCGACACCTGTCTGGACCCCAGGATGTTTTTTAGGTCTGACGCTGGGATGGTCCCATGGGGGCAGGCCCAGAAAGGGCATCTGGATAATTTCACTGTATGGGGGCGGGAACTCAAAAGCACATGCCCTGGTCTCCTGTGGTGGGACAGTAGAGGGCAGGGCTGGGAATGGTTCCTGATACTCCATTGGAGGGCACGGCTCCTCTGAATTCATCCAATTTCCACAGATGTACTTGGTCAGGTCAAAGAGGAACAAAAAGAAGAGCATCCACAGGAAGGTGTTGACGAGTACTTGTGTGGACTACACCGAGAGGGACTAGCTCCGGGCTCACATCAAGGGTTTGTTGATGACATAATAATCTTCACAGAAACTGTCACCACAGCATTTGAATCCTTTAGGGCAGAAAGAAACCACATTCGGCTGAAACCTGGTGGAGGCTGGCCAGGAGACACAGCAGCAAGGCTAGTGGGAGCCACTGGACCCAGGGGCCCAGCATGCTGACATGCTGAACCAAAGTCTTGAACACAGAAAACCTTCACTTTTTCTCTAAGTTCATAGAGTTTCCGGAGGCAAGCTGTTTTGGAAGTGGATGCCACACCTGCATTGTCTGAAAACCTGCAGGATGATCAGCAATGAGTTAACTATTTATTTTTGTTTGTTTGTTTTAAATTTTATTTTATTCATTTTAATGAACATTTACAGAGATTTTGGATTTCCATTCATTCATTGTTGCACTTTTCTCCCTGCCCAGCCCTCCCCCCAAGTCCACTCCTCTCTTTGAAAAGTAAAAGAAAAATTCTTTCATTGGTATATATAATCCCCCCACAGACCCCCTCTCCTGCCACCGCCTGGGGTGGTGGTGGTGGGGAGTTAACTATATACTTTTAAGTATACAGTTAAATATAACTTACTGTTGTTGTTGTTGTTGTTACGTGTCGTCGAGTCGCTTGAGACTCATAGCGACCCTATGTACAACAGCCCTAAACTCTGCTCTGTCCTGTGCCAATCGCACTATCTCCAACACACTCATCCCAATTACCCCAGTCACTAAACCAACCCACCTCATAGAGGGCTTTCCCCTTCTGCACTGTCCCTACACCCTACAAAGCATGATGTTCCTCTCTAAGGACCGGTTCCTCCTTACAACATGTCCAAAGTATGTTAGACAGAGCCTCAGAATCCTTGCCTCCATGGACCCACCCGGTTTAACCCTTTCCAGGATGAATCTGTTTGTTTTCCTAGCAGTCCGTGGTATATTCAATACACTTCTGCAGCACCACAGCTCAAAGACATCAATTCTCCTTCTATCCTCCCTAGTCATTATGCAACTATCGGATGCATAAAAAGTGATAGCAAAGACTATGGCCTGTATCAGATGCACCTTAGTCTCCAGAGAGACACCATTGCTCTTCAGTACTAGGTGCTTTATATTTTAAAAACATAACTCTGGAACAGTAAGTTTCCTTAACAGTGAACTTTTGAAAGGATTAATGTTTGAGATATAATAGACACTTATGTTTATCCTTGGAAAAAGACATCATGCTTGGAAAAGTGGAGGGTCAGTGAAAGGGAGGAAGACCCGGAACCCGGAAGGTTGACATGGTGACAGCAGCCATGTCAGAGATTGTGAGGATGGCATGGAATAGGACAATGTGCAGATCTGTTCATAGGATCACTAGGAGTTATACTCGACTCAACAGCTCCTAACAATAACAAACAAAGATTAGAGAGTAGATTTTTCCCATGTAACTTGTCTTCATTTCTTGACTGTCAATACCAAGGGTGTCTTTGACTGTGGATCCAAGTAAGATGATATTGCTGATGTCAATCTTTTCTCCACCTATCATAATGTAGTCTATCAGCCCAGTGGTGAGGAATTTGTTTTCTTGATATTGAAATGTAATCTATATTGAAGGCTGTAGTCCTTGATCTTGGAGAAAGTGAAATTAGGGCACTTCTTGGAAATAAAGATGGAGAAACTCTGTGTTATATACTTTGCATGTTTTGTCAGGACGAGTCTCATCCTTGGAGAAGAACATTATGCTTGAAAAGTGGAGCATCAGTATAAGAGAGGAAGATCCACAACAAGATAGATTGACGCAGTGAGCGCAACAGTGAGCTCAAGTGTGTTGGAGATGGTGAAGACAGCACAGAAAAGGTCAAGGTTCAGATCTGCTGCTCATAGGGTCACCATGAGTCACATCCACCTTGATGACACATAACAACAACAGATAACAGGTGCTTAAAACTGGAAGGAAAAGAGGTGCTGGGATCACACTGCATTTCATTCTATAGCAAAGGATCTAGATTTGGAAACAGAGCAGTTGTGATCTCATATCCCACGCTGCTAGTAATGAAAAGTAGAAGTTTGGTCAAGTTACTTTACTTCTTTTAAAAAAATTTTTTTTAAGTAAAAGTTTATAGAGATTTTGCATTTCCATTCATTCATTATTGCACATTTTCCTGCCTGCCCACTCATCTGCCTAGTTGGATTTTCTCTTTGAAAAGTAAAAAAATCTCACCTTTCATTATTATACACACACACACACCCCTCTCTCCCCTCCAGTCCTCTCCATTATGCAGCTCTCATTCTGGACTCTTGTCCTGAAAATAATACCTAATTATAAATTCCTTTCAAACAGTTCTCTCCCTCATCTGTTTCAATGCAGTATACATTGTTTATCCCCTCTTTTCTTAGTTTTCCCCCAACCCTGATGTCCGTCCTGCTTTAAAAGAAAGGCATTATGCTGTATTTGTCCCTTTGTGACTGAGATATTTCACTCAGCATAATGTCCTCTAGGGTCACCCATTTTGTGTAATATTTCACGAGTTCCTTGTTTTTCTCTCCTCCCCTCCCGTTCCAAACACTACCATTTATTAATTTATTACACATAAAGTAATGGCTTTTGGAGTGAAAATAGGGGCATTTATGCAATCTCCTGTGACAATGTTTCATTTATGGGCAAAAGTAGTTATAAAAGGTGTCGCCGGAAGATTCTAGTAAAAAGGTTTAAAATGGCATTGCATTTGCAACACAGCACTGTCTGATGGGAGACTATTACAAGGGAGTTGAGATCTAATTGAAATAAAATCGCCAAACTACTTCTAGTTAAGAACAGTTTAACTTGTTCCAATTTCTAAGTGGGCATATTTAAAATTGCAGTAAGTAAAACACAATGTACCCTTCCAGACTAAACCGATACAAAGGTTGTTAATTTTGTAAGTTATCATGTTAAGAAAACATGATAGAATCAGACAGATCATTGAAACATTGCTCAGGAATTGCTGTCAAGTTGTCGCCATCTCAAGTGGTCTGGGAGGACATTATCGGTGGGAATATTTGGTTCTAGGTCGACATTTTATTTTATTAATTTTAATGAACATTTACAGATATTTTGGATTTCCATTCATTCATTGTTGCACTTTTCTCCCTGCCCGACCACCCCAGTTCACTCCTTTCTTTGAAAAGTAAAAGAAAAAAATTCCTTCATTGGTATACAATCCCCCGTGCTTACACAACCCCTACTGAGCCCTGTCACCTCCAGCGGACATGGTGGGGGTGGGGGGGTGGGGGTGGTGGTCACACTGGAGTAGAGCAGTGCCTCCAGGCTGCAGGGGACGCCTGGGTCACCACGGGGAAGCTGCTGACTTTGAAGAGCCAGTGTCCAGGTCCAGTCACTTGATCTCCATCGCCAGGCTGCTCTGCAGACTCTCCTAGGTAGGACATGTCACCAAGGAGTCTGGTCTGGTCAACTTCAGCCTTCTGCCAGTTTTCCCACAGAAAACACTCTCAAATTCCTTTCTGAGCGAGTCCCCTTGTGTCTCCTGGATGTACTTCAGGAATGCAGTCGTCCACTGCAGGGTCCTCACCTTGTCCGTCTCGGCGTTGCAGAACCAGACCAAAAGGTTCAACTCTTCACAACAGATGCGGATCCTGCGCCTCCGACTTTAATCCAAAGCTGCTCAGGTAATGCTTTGCTTCCGCTGCCTGAAGTCTGTTTAGTGGATTCAGTTTCCTGCTGATAACAGAAAGAAAAGGATCTAGGCAATCCAGTGGCCAGGAGTTACCGGAACTCTGGTCTGTGACAGGCAGCGTTCCGAGGGTGCGCGCACGCACTGCTGGTGTACAGCTTGTGAACTGCACAGCTGTGGTGTCAGCTGCCGTCTTGTTCTTGACGAATGTTGTGCATTTGTTTTGTTGCTGATGAAGAGGAACATTCATTAATTCCGGTGGATGTGTGAGAAGAGTTACCAAACTGTTGAGCTCAACGCCGGCCTTGGGGGTCTTAGGCCCTTGCGGCACCTCGGCAGGCATGCTGTTGAAGCCGCCTCCAGCCCTACGCGCTCTTGGTCCAGGCCTCGGGCGCGCCCACGCCCGGCCTCCACGTTCTCCATGTTGGCGCAGTCAGACGCCTTGGTCCGGGTCGCTTCCTCCCCGCCGCCCGGCGTCTGGTCGGCTGCGCCCTCCACCGCCACCGGCAGGCTGGCCTCGCTCAGCACCATCATGCGCAGCTCCTGAAGTCGATGTGGCCCAGGAATGGCGTGGACGCCATTGGCCGCCAGCGCCGGCACCACAGCGCCGGCTCCGCGGGTGGCGCTGCCGCAGCCGAGAAGCCCGAACGCCAGACGCCTGGACGGTCACCGAGAAGCCGGCCACCATGAAGAAGGTTCAGTTGAGGTGCGACTGTCTCCAGGTGAGTTCCTTGTTTTTCAATGCAGCATAGTATTCCATGTGTAAATATAGCACAGCTCCTCTATCCATTTGTTTGTTGATGGGCGCTTGGGTTGTTTATAAGTATTTGCTGTTGTGAACAAAGCTGCAATAAACATGGGTGGCAGTTACAGTTTCTTTAGGGTATATTCCCAGAAGTGGAATTGGTGGGTCAAATGGTATTTCTATTTACAACTATTTGAGAAAGCTCCATACCGCCTTCCATAGTGGTTGCACCATTTTTACACTCCCACCAACAGTTAATAAGGGTTCCTGTTTCTCCACAACCTTGCCAGCATTTGTTGTTTGCTGTTTTATTAAATTTTGCTAATCTTATGGGGTGAATGATATAGTTGTGTGTTTTTTTTGGGGTTTTTTTTTTTTTTTTTTTTGCATCTCTCTTAGAGCTAGGGATATTGAACATTTCTTCATGTGTTTGTTCGCCTTCTGAATGTCTTCTTTGGTAAAGTGTCTGTTGATATCTTGTGGCCATTTTTCAATTATTTGTCTTTATCTTGTTGTGGTGCTCGAGTATTCTATAAATTCTAGATATAAGTCCCTTATCAGATATGCCATTACCAAATATTTTTTCCCAGTTTGTGGCTTCCTTTTTTACCCTGTTGGAGAAAGTTTTGGATGTGCATAGGGATTTGATTCTTAGAAGTTCCCATTCATCTAATTTATCTTCTCCTGGTTGTAGGTTTTCCGGGATGCTTGGAAGACTATTAATGCTGTGGATTAAGGCTTCTAGAGTTCTTCCAAGCTTTTCTGTAATGAAATTTATAGTCCTTGGTTTTAGTCCTAGATCCTTGATCCACTTTGAGTTAGTTTTTGTGTATAGAGTGAGGTGTGGATCTTGCTTGAGTTTTCTACAGATAGTTTTCCAATTTTGCCAACACCCTTTGTTTAAAAGGCTGTAGTTTCCCCACTTAACTGATTTTATCTCGTTATCAAACATTAGTTGACCCTAGGTAGTTGTGCTGATTTCTGGATTCTCAATTCTAGTCCATTGATCTATGTGTCTGTCATTGTACCAGTACCACGCTGTCTTGACCACCACGGCAGTGTATTAGGATTTGAAATTAGGGAGTGAGATGCCTCCTACCTTATTTCTCTTTTTAAGGAGTGCTTTGCTTATTCGGGGCCTCTTTCCATTCCAAATAAAATTGGAGATTGCCTTTTCCATCTTGTCGAAGAATGGAATTTGTATTGAGATTGCATTGAACGTGTAAATTGCCTTTGATAGTGCCATTTTTACAATATTAAGTCTTCCTATCCAAAAGCGAGGTATATTCTTCCATTTCTCCAGATCTTTTTTTTTTGTAGTAATTTTTTGTAATTTTCTTTGAATAGATCTTTTGTGTTACTAGTTAGATTTACTCCCAAGTATTTAATCTTGTGATTAGCTTTTGTGATTGGTATTGTTTTTCTTAGCTCCAGCTCTGTATTTTTTTTGTCACTCTAGGGAAATCCTATTGATTTTTGCATGTTGATCTTGTATACTGCCTCTTTGCTGAATTGGTCAACTATGTCGATTAGTTTTTATGCAGAGTCTTAGGGTTTTCTAAGTATACTATCATGTCATCAGCATAGAGGGATAATTTTACCTCCTCGTTGCCTATTTGGATACCTTTTATTCCCTTCTCTTGTCTTATTGCTATTGCTAAGACTTCCACAATATTGAACAGGAGAGGTGATAGTAGGCATCCTTGCCTAGTTCCTGTTCTCAAAGGGAATGACTTTAATCTCTCTCCATCGAGAACAATGTTGGCTCTCGGGTTTGTGTATATATTTTTTACTGTGTTGAGGAAATTCCCCTCTAAAAGTATTTTATTGAGTGTTTTAATCAGGAAAGGGTGTTGGATTTTGTTTATGGGCCTTTTCTGCATCAATTGATAGGATCATGTGTTCTTTGTTAATGTGATAAATTACAGATTATTTTTCTTATGTTGAATCATCTTTGCATACTGTTGTGAATCCCACTTGGTCATGGTGAATTATTTTTTTAATGTATCATTGGATTCTATTTTTTATTGAGGATTTTTGCATCTGTTGTTCATGAGAGATATTGGCCTATAGTTTTCTATTTTGGTTGTGTCTTTACCTTGCTGTTTTTATCAAGGATATGTTTGCTTCATAGAATGAGTCTGAGAGAACTCCATTTCCATTTCTTTTTTTGTTTTCTGAAATATTTTATGTAGAATTGGTGACAGTTCTTCTCTGACTGTTTGATAAAATTCACTTGTAAAACAATCTGGTCCAGGACTTTTTTTGGCTGGAAGTTGTTTTATTACCTTTTTTATTTCTTCTATTGTAATGGATCTGTTCAGGTGTTCAATTTCAGTTTGTATAGTTTTATGTAGGTTGTGAATTTCTAAATATCTGTCCATTTCCTATAGGTTTTCATATTTGTTTTAGTTTTTCATAATATTACATTGTTAGCCTTTTTGTTTTAGTTGGTTCTGTTGTGACATTGCCCATTTCATCTTTTGTTTGGATAATTTGTGTCTTTTCCTTTATTAGTTTTGCTAGGGGGTCTGTCAATTTTATTAAACTTTTTAAAGAACCAACTCCTAGTTTTCTTGAGGATTTCAATTGTTTTTTTATTTCATTTATTTTTGCCCTAATTTTTATCATTTCAGATTTTTAAAGGGTGTTGGGTTTTCTTGCTCTTCATTTTCAATTTGTTGGAGATGTTGGGTTAGAGAGTGAATGGTCATTTTCTTCTGCCTTTTGATGTATTTGCTTATTGCTATAAATTGACCTCTGATTAGTGCCATAGCTGTTTCCCAGGAGTTTTGGTAAATGGTGTTTTCATTGTCATGTCTTTCAAGAAACTTTTTAATTTCATTTTTTATTTCTTCCAGTACCCACTCATGTTCAAGCAAGGTGTTATTCAGCTTCCAAATGTATGTGTTTTTTCTCCTTTATCCTCTTATTAATTTCTAGTTTTGTAGCATTGTGGTCTGTGTAGGTGTTTTGTATTATTATTAATTATCATCATCATCATCATCATCATCATTTAATTTATTGATGCTTGCCTTGTGGCCTAAAATGTGATCTATTCTGGAGAATGTTCCATGCACATTGGAGAAGAAGGTATACTGTGTTTTGGGGTTTTCTTAGGTGTATTAGCCTATAAATATCGATGAGATCAAGTTGGTTTATTGTGTGGTTTAATTCTTGAGCATCTTTGTTGAGTTTTTTTCTGGTAGTTCTGTCTTTTCTTGAGAGTGGTGTATTGAAGTCTCCAACTACTATAGTCATGTTGTCTATTTCCTTTTTTAGTTTTGTTAATGTTTGATTTATATCTTTTGCAGTTCTATAATTTGATGCATAGATATTTATTATTGTTATGTCCTCTTGTTCTATTGACTCTTTAAGCATTATGTAATGACCTTCCTTATCCTTTGTGATGGTCTTTGCATTGAAATTTATTTTCTCAGAGATTAATATTGATACTCCTGCTTTTGGGGGGGAGGGTTGCCATTTGCTTGGTGTATTTTTTCCCACCTTTTTATTTTTAGTCTTTAACTTCACTTTTCAGATGTGTCTCTTATAGACAACATAGTGTTGGATTTTGGGTTTTTATCCAAGTTCCTACTCTTTTCTCTTCAGTGGTGCATTTAAACCATTCACATTCACTGTGATTATTGAGAGGTACCATTTTATCGCTATCATTGTGTTGAGTTCGTTTTGGTGCTGTTGCTAGTTACTTTGGTCCATCCTGCTTTCTGTGGCACCTCTGTAAGAAGGACGTCCCTTAGTGTTTCCTAAAACGCTGCTCTTGTTTTTATAAACTCCCTTAGGTTCTCTTTTTCTCGGAATATCTTGATCTCCCCTTCATATTTAATGGATAGTTTCACTGGGTACAATATTTTTGTTTGACAGTTGTGTTTTTTGAGTGTTTCATATATGTCATTCCACTGTCTTCTTGCTTACATGGTTTCTGCTGAGAAATTGGATCTTATCTGCTCTGCCTTATAAGTTACTCTTTGTTTCTCTTTGTTGACTGGAAATGAGGAGTTGTGAGGCTGAGCGTCTGGTGGGCATGGGTGAGGCAGGCACATGCACAGGCGTATGCCAGGCGGACATGCACACACACGCTTGTTGGGTGGGCATGCGTGTTGACCACACTCGGACTGCAACTGTCTGGTTCGCACCCAGCAGGGCTAGCTGTCCAGGTGGACACGTGGGAACCTCACTCTGATTGCAGCTGTCTAGCTTGCGCCCAGTGGGGCTAACTCAAGTTACTTCACTTTTAATCCTTAGTGACCCCTTCTCCTCAATGGGGATTGCCCGTTTTGAAGCCTGGTGTGAGGCTTCTGGAGTGGCTCTGCAAAAATCTGACTCCCTCTCTATCTCAGAGGTAAGACAAAGTAGAATTCCTTCATTTTGTCAAGAACTGATTTTGTCTTCCTCACAAACCCCTATCCCATTGGCTAGCAAGAAAAAAAAAATAAAATAACTAAAGGCCCAGGTTGGTTTTAGACAGTCTGTTCTGGTACTGCTGTCACTTTTAAAGTGCTGATCAACCTCTCAGATATTTAGCGATTGCACTGTTTTTGCTCACATTGCATTTGGATCTATAGGGAGTGTCAGATGGAGGTGGTGGATCTGTGGCAAGAAGAGAAGGACCTTGGAGATGATCTCTCTGTCTTCCTCTGTAACCACTAACCAGATTCAAAACACTTCCTTCACCTAGACCCAGGAAGCACCCAAATATTTTGAGACCAAGAATTCCTCTTTACAAAACAGTGCTGTTGCTTAGTTAGCATGGAAAGAAGTGCTGAGTGAAGTCTGAGTCTTCACTTTCCTCAAACCACAGCTTCCAACTCTGTCTGTGAGGCCACACTTTCAGCTCACGCACCCCAGTAATTGAGGCTGGATAGGTGCACCTGACCCAGGCCAGGGTCTTCAAATTACCTGCTATGCATCCGAGGGCCAGACAATGAATAAGGATGATAGAAGAATTGATACCTTTCAGTTGTGGTTCTGGAACAGAGTATTAGACATATTATGGACTGCTAAGACAACAGACAGGTGTGTACTGGAGAGGGTGAAATCAGGCTGCTCCTTGGAAGCAAAGATTTTAAAGCTCCATCTCACATACTTTAGGCATGTGGCCAGGACGGACAAATCCTTAGATAAGGGTATCATACTTGGAAAGGTGGAGGGACAGTGCAGGAGAGGAATACCTCAGATGAGATGGATTGACACAGTAACTGGAGCAATGGGGGTAGATGTGTCAGAGACAGTGAGATTGGCTCAGAGTAGGGAAGGGTTCAGAGCTGTTGTACATAGGGTTGCTATGAATCTCAAGTGACTCGACAGCACATAACCACCACCACCACCTTGTCCCATTCAGCCCCACTACAGTTCCTCTTGCAGAGCCAACTTACTACATGTCCCTCTGACTGAGAACTCTTTTGAAAATGGTGTCACCAAGAAAGACCTTCATCTTTCAAGAGCTTGATGTTTCAAAGACAGATAAAAAACATGCGCAAACTTTCACTGAAAAGAAAATTCATTCTTGCTATCAACATTCCATTGTGGTATCCTTTGTTGTTGTTGTTAGGTGCTGTTAAGTTGAACATGACTCATAGTGACCCTATGAACAGCTGCCCTGGACCTTACCCTACCCTTTGTCATTCTGACTAGAGCCTATTGCTGAAGTCACCATGTCAATCCATCTTGTTGGGGGTCTGCCTCTCTTTTATTTACCCTCTTCCAAATCCCTTTCCAAGAAAGAGCCTTGAGTATCTACATGTCCACAGTATGAAAGATGAAGCTTCATCATCTTTGCCTCCAAGGAGCACTCTGGCTGCACTTTTCCCAAGACATACCTGTTTGTTCTTTGGGAAGTCCATAGGATAGTCAGTACTCTTCTCCAACACCAAAACTCAAAAGCATCAATTCTTTTTCTGTCATCCTTATTCATTGTCCAGTTCTCTGCTGGATAGCAGGTGATTGAGAAGTCCATGACCTGAATCAGGAGCACCTTAGTCTTCAAACTGACATCACTGCTCTTTAGCATTTTGGAGAGGTCCTTGACTTGCCCAATGCAATATAGCTCCTGGTTTCATGACTGCTGATGCCAAGATGAAATAATGAATAGCTCCAATCCTTTCTCTATCTGTCGTAATTTTGACTGTTGGTCCTGTGGTAAGGACCTTTGTTTTCTTGATGTTGAGATGTAATCCATACCAAAGGCTGTAGTCCTTGATCTTCTGCAGAATGTGTTTCATATTCTATTTGTTTTAGCAAGCAAAGTTGTGTCATCTGCATAATCCAAGTTTCAGATGAGGTTTCTCCAATCCTGATGCCACATTCTTCTTCATAGACTCCGGCTTTGTGAATTATTTGCTCAGCATGCATACTGAATAGGTATGGATAAAGGATATAACCCTGAAGTTGTACTGATTTTCAATATGCAGTGTTCCCTTGCTCCTTTTAGACAACAGCTTTTTGGTCTGGGCATAGATTCTGTATGAGCACAATTAAGTGTCTGGAATTACCATTCTTCTCAATGTCAGCCACAGTTTTTTATGATCCACACAGTCAAATGCCTCTGTGTAGTCAATAAAACACAAATGGATTTTCTTCTGGTCCTCTACGTTTAGCCAATATCCATCTGATAGCAGCATTAATACCTCTGGTACCTTGGCTTCTTTTAAAACCAACTTGAACCTCTTGTAGTTCCCTGTCAATGTACTGTTCTAGCCATTTTTGAATGATCTTCAACAATATTTTGCTTGCATGAGATGTTAATGTTATTATTAGATAATTTCCACATTCTGTTGGATAATCTTTCTTGGGAATGGGGACAAATATGGATCTCTTCCAATCAGTTGGCCAGCTGGCTGTCCTCTATAAATTTCTTGGCATAAACTGGTGAGCACATCCAGGGCTGCATCTGTTAGTTGAAACATGTCATTTGGAATTCTATTGATTCCTAGCGCCTTATTTTATACCAATACTTTCAGAACTTCATCTTTCATCACCATTGGCTCTTGCTTAGATGGAACTTCCTGAAATTTTTCAGTGTCAACTAATTCGTTTTGGTACAGTGATTCAGTGGATTCCTTCCATCTTCTTTTGATGCTTCCTTGATCATTTAAGACTGTGCCCATAGCATCTCTCAGTATTGGAATTCATGGCTTGAATTTGTTTTTCAGTTCTTTCAGCTTGAGAAATGCTGAGTGAGTTAACTGCTTTATATGTGTCTGAAATTTGGACAATGAATAAGGAAGACCAAATAAGAACTGGTGCCTTTGAATCATGGTATTAGTGATGAGTACTGAAAGTCCCACAGACTAGACTACCAAAAGAACAGAGAAGACTGTTTTGGAACAAGGGCAGGTAGGGATGGTGAAACCACATCTCATACTTTGCACATGTTTTCATGAGGGGCCAGTCCTTTGAAAAAAAGACACCATGCTGGGAAAGGTAGAAGGTCAGTAAAAGACAGGATAGCCCTCAATGAGCTGGACTGATGGTGTCTGTAACAATGGGTTTGAGCATGACAGAGATCATAAGGATGATATAAGACAGGTCAAGTTTTCAATTACTGTTCTTAGGGCTGTCTGGGCTCTGGGTAGTCAATTTGAGGACACCTAACAACAACAGCGTTATCAGCGAATTGGAAAGTGGTACCATGATTAGCCTTCATCAAATGCTTGTTAACAGACTATGTGGGGGAAAGTGGAACCAACTGTGGAAATCGTGTCAATGTATGTGAGAGACAGAGACAGAGACAGAGACTGAGAAATTACTCTCAGTACATCACTCAAATTTGGGATCCACTACTTAAACTAATATATCTTTTCTCGTCTGATGTTCAGCTTACACAATGCACTTAATGAAGAGGGAACACCTGCCTTTTTTACCTCATTAAAAACATTTCAACAATAATTATATTACTGAGACTCATAGTTTTTTAAAAGTATAGCCAACCACAATTTATCCTTGCTAAAAGTAAGTCAAAATAATTTAAGACATTCTCTTCCATCCAAAATATTGGCTTTTGAATTTATTTACTTTCTGAAAATATTATAAACTTTAGACATTAACTATAACGGTAAATATCAGGCCCAAGTGCTATTATTTCTCGTAATGTCCTTGCCCTTCTAGGAGCTGATCTGAATCCATCTCTACATCAATTACTTTGGCTGCAGTTCTCTGCCACTAGAGGGCACTGCTGAGAGGAGAGGCTAGAGAAGGCCTCTTATGTGCTGTCCAGTCTGAACGGACTCTTAGTAGACCCTGCAGTGAGTTTCCAGAGGCTATAGCTGTAGATCACACTGGAGAAGACTGCCCATCTTTCTCCTATGGAGCAGCATGTGGATTCAAACTGCCTGGCTTTAGGTTGGCAGCAAAACCCTTTACTGATTTCCCTAGGGAAGGCAAAAGGCTAGGTAGTTTACTCTGTTACAGAGGGATCATTGATGGATATTCAATGACTAGAAAGTAGGATGCTTTGGAACTTATACCTCCAAATGTCATTGCTTCTTCTAAATCTGCACCTTAGAATACCTTTTACACCTTGTGATGCTATTCCAATGATAGCTGATATGGTAAAATGTTTTGAGGATGACTTAGGTGTTCCTTTTATGTCCAGTATATATTAAATAATACTGGAAAATTACTCCAACATCCTTTGATTTAGTCACCAGGCTTTAGTGCTATTTCAGAAAATCAGCAGTAATTGCAATATACCCTGTAGCATTCTATGTTCATATGCCAATTTCACAGTTGTCCTCAAAATGCCTTTTATAGCTTTCATGTTATCCCTCCTTCCTTTTAAAACCAAGATCCAATCAAAGTTTACACATTGTTTTTGGTTGCCTCTTTTAAGTTTTTAGAGGATGCAAAGTCATGGTTTTTATGCATGTAACTCCATAATCAAGCACATTTGCGTTGACACAAACTGAGTCAGATAGAACTTTATTAAGGGCTGAAAGTCTGGGGCATTTTTAGGGACACTCCCAAGGTATGGGAGGAGCAGACTCAGTCATCCACATACGACAGGGTAGAATAAGGGTTGTTAAGCTGGTGTGAAGAGGCAATATTTCCTTTTTGTCCCAATGACACACACTGAAAAAGAGTATTTCCATCACATGCTAGGGTGGATGAAATAATAATGCTCCAGCTGCCTCAAGCCTGTCGTTCTGAGGGTGGGGACTCAACTTTGTGGGGTGCTTTGAGGATGTTGGTGACACAACAGATAGCAACCCTATAGTTTCTAAGGTTTTGTGTGTGTGTCCCGGAATATGTTTAACCCCTTACATTGTAGATAGCTTCATGTGTTTCTTCTTTGAAAGGACTGAGGTCCCCTATTAGTAACCACATATATCCATTAACCTGGAAATACAGAGACCTTTTTCCATGTTATTTATTCACAGCCAACTAGCTACATGAAGGGTAAAAAAAACCCCCAAATTAGTAAGAGCTTCTTGGGAAGCCACAGGAGTATAGGTGCAAAAGTGGGACCAGAAAGAATTATATAAATAGTTCAAGGAAAGATTACAAATACCCATGGGAAAAAAGGTAACAGCGTTGAAGGTAACAGGGGAGCAAAATCAACTAGCAACTTCTCATTACTGGATTCCCGAAACTAAAAGCTCTGAGATGAGTTGCATTTTGGGCTGCCATCATTTGCAGACACTGTTGTGGCAAGTATTTTCCAGTGCTGAAAAAAGAACATTAACACCAAATGACAGATCAATACAAGGCGAGGACAAGGAAGCATGTGAACATAGTCATCATCTTATAGCAAAAAATACATTTATGGAGATGTTAATGCAAAAAGACATTTAAATAAATGATGCCAATGTGCTAGAACTATCCTTTCTAAGGTGGTAAGACAAGCTTCTTAGTGTGCCTACTCCAAACTGAAGGGCCTCAGGAAATTCCATGATAGCTGTAGATGTAGAACACCTACAGAAAGGCTCAACAGCCAAACCAAGACTTTGCAATTTTTCTCTTAAGTTTGACATCTTTAATAGCAGAAGACCACTCATCATAAATCTGAAAAAAGTACAGATGAACGATAATGCTTCAAAGTCCACACAAATGATTTATTAGAAATCATTCACAGCAGAATATGAGAAAAACAGCAATCCAAATGAAGAGAACATTTTAAAAATGGGAAGGATGTAGGCAAAGAGGGTAATGATGGGCAAGGTCCAATGGTGATTCATTTTATAAAACATATGCATTAGAATGATTTTATGAAAGATAATGTGAGTGAAGAATAGTGTGAAACACTATGTAAAATAAATTTATAGGCAAACCAATAAAAAAAAGAGAAAAGTCAGTTGAAAAGGAAAAAATGTTTATCTGTCTATCCTGTCATCTACAGTCCCACAGGAAGCTCAAAAAGGAAGTGTGGCTGATAGGTAACTGGACTGCTGTCCTAAAAGTCAACACTATTTAGTCAGTATGTGCAGGCTTGATTTAGAAGAGGTCATGGTACTAGGGATATTATAGCTAATGTTAGATGGATCTTAGCAGAAAATACCAGAAGAATGTCTATCTGTGTTTCACTGACTATGCTTTTGACTGTTCACTGACTATGCTTTTGACTGTGTGGATCACAACAAGCTATTGCTGACTCTGAGAAGAACGGGATCCCAGAACATTTGATGTGCTAATGTGAAACCCATACCTGAACCAACAGGCAGTCATCAGAACAGAGCAAGGAAATGCTCCATGGTTCAAAATCAAGAAGAGGGTCCATCAGGGATGGATTCTGTCTCCATACCTTTTCAAGCTGTATGCAGAACAGATCATCCAAGATGCTGGGCTGTAGGAGGAGGAATGAGGAATCAGGATTGGTGGAAGAGTCATCAACAACCTACATTATGCAGATGACACAACCCTGCTTGCTGAGACTGAGGAGGACCTACCTGAAGCACGTGCTGCAGAAGGTCAAGGACTGCCTTCAATATGGATTGAAGCTCAACATCAAGAAAACAAAGATCACTGGAACAATTGGCAGCGTCAGTGTGGATGGTAAAGAGATTGAGATAGTTAACCATTTTAGTTTGCTTGGCTCCACAGTCAACATTCTTGGTAACAGCAGCCAGGAAATCAAGAGACTAATTGCATTGGGAAAGTCAGCTAGCTGTCAGGGACCTCTCCAGAGTACTGAAGAGCAACGACGTCAGGCTGGAGACTAAGTGGCGCCTGATCCGGGCTATAGTCTTTGCAGTTACGTGCTATGCATCAGAGAATTGGACAGTGACTAGGGATGATAGAAAGAGAACTGATGCCTTTGGGCTGTGGTGCTGGAGAAGAGTGTTGAATATACCATGGACTGCTAGGATAACAAACAGGTTTGTCCTGGAGAGGGTGAAGCCGGGCTGCTCCTTGGAGTCAAGGATTATGAAACTTCTTCTGACATACTTTGGGCATGTTGCAAGGAGGGACTGGTCCTTGGAGAGAGTCATCATGTTTGGGAGAGTGGAGGGGCAGCGAAGGAGAGGAAGACCCTCGATGAGATGGATCGATTCTGTGATTGGGGTTGTGGGAGTGTGAGTGTATTGGAGACGGTGAGGTTGGCAAAGGATAGAGCTGGGTTTAAGGCTCTTATACATAGGGTTGCTATGAGTCACAAGAGACTTGATGGCACATAAAAACAACAACAACTAGAACTTGGTGCCAGCAGCCAGAAAATTAAAAGATGAACTTCATTGGGCAAGTCTGCTCTCAGAGACCTCTCCAAGGTACTGAGCAGTAACTATGCCAGTCTGGAGACTAAGGTGCACCTGATTCAGGCCATGGTCTTTGCCATTACTTGCTATGCATCAAAGAGCTGGACAATGACTAGTGATGATAGGAGAATTGATGCCTTTGAGCTTTGGTGCTGGAAAAAGAGTATTGAATGTACCATGGACTGCTAGGAGCACAAGTTCATCCTGGAGAGGGTGAAGCCAGGCTGCTCCTTGGAGGCAAGGATTCTGAAGCTTTGTTTGACATACTTTGGGTATGTTGCAAGAGGCACCAGTCCTTGGAGAGGAACGTCACTCTTGGGAGGGTGGGGGACTGCACAGGAGAGGAAGACTGTCGATGAGATGGATTGAGTCAGTCACTTGGATAATGGGGATAGGTGTGTTGGAGACAATAAGATTGGCAAGGGATAGAGCAGGGTTTAGGGCTGTTGTACATAGGGTCGCTATGAGTCACAAGCAACTTGACAGCACATAACAACAACAACAACAATGGAACTGCTTGGCCTCTGGAGGCTGAGCTGCTGAAAAGGATGTACTGAGACACAAGGGCACATCTGACTCAGGAAAATGGTCAACTTTAGGGTGCTCTGGAGTCCCTGGGTGGCAAATGGTTTATGTGTTTGGCTGCTAAAAGGAAAGGTTAGAGGTTTAAGTCTACCCAAAGCTGCTTTCTGTTCTAGGAGAAAAAAAGACAGCCTAGATTCAAACATATGCTATAAAGGCCCGTTTAAGATAAGGGCAGAACAAGGCAAATCATTCTGGAAGGAGAACCATCAGCATGGTGCTGAAGGTGCTCTAGTGAGGAATGGCCATGGCTTTCATTTAGATGGAGACAAAATCATACTTGGTAGCAGTTACGCCTCATCAGAGCTGCAGATGGGCCTACAGAAGTGGGCAAAAAGACCGTGATTGGGATGAGTGTCAATGAAAAATGTTACAAGATTGATTCCAGGGTTTCCAGTACATGGCGGTCAGAGGTGTAGATTATTCTCAGTAAATCATTAAGGACACACCTAGGCGAATTTCTTGTTTCTTCCCACAGGCCACAAGGGCAAACTGTCCTCACTAGTCCCTTGGAAAGGAAAGGATATCATGCTTGTAAAGAGCAAGGGCCAGCAAAGGAAAGGAAGACCCTCAACAAGATGGACTGAAACAGTGGCCAAATGGACACAAAAATGTCAAGCATGACAAAGACGGTGTAGGGTAAGACAGGGTTCAGATCTCTTGTTCATAGGGTCACAACATTGAGTCATCCTTGACTCAACAACACTTAAAACAACACATCTTGCCTGGCAGTTGTCATCTACTTTCAGCTGTGTTCTTCCTAAGGGGACAGCCACCATAGCTGGTTTACAAGTCAGGAAAGAGTCAAATAAGGTCTGAGCTATGTCAAGAATGAAAATAGAGTAAAGGATCTTACACTTAGACTTCAGACACCAGCCTACAGGGCATCAAAAGCTAAGCTCTAATATACTTGGAAAAAAGACCTGGAGATCTATTCTGGGGGAAAAACAAGTGAGTCGGTGACAATTCTGTGGCGCAAAGTTCTGACATCCCTGGGGTCACCCTGAATAGTAGTCAACTTGACTGCAGCTGGTAGGTGGCTTTGGTGCCTCACAGGTCACAAGTTACCCTGGACACTGCTGACTTGTTCCTGCCGTGTGGGACATCACTAGGACAGGAATATACAGTGGCCAAATGTGACGCAAATGTGTCACATTGCTGACTGACAAAAAAATCCCTTCCCCAGGATATCCATGTAATTTACTCTTAACTTGGGTGTAAATAATTAGAAATAAAATGTGGGTTAAAACATGTATCATGAAGAGAGGAGTGGTTGGCATAATTTGAGAGACTCAAAGTCTAAAATATGAAATTCTACCTCACTTCCTCCCAGACAATACCAACAGTGTTTCTGTTTCCTTCACTGTAAAAACAGAAAATGTCCTTGTGATATAAATTAGGTTGAAATGTCCCACTGAGAAGAGGGACAGAAAGTGGGGAGAGGAGTGCTAATTTTTTCTCAAGGTAATTTCATAAAAGAATATAAAAGCTGGATGTTGTGTTGTTGTTTGGTGCCATCAAGTTGTAGACGACTCATAGCGACCCTATGAATGAACAGCCTGAGCACTGGTCGTACATAGAGTTTCCGGAGGCAAGCCATTTTGGAAGTGGATGCCGCTTCTGCTTCCAGGCTTGTTTTAGTCGGGAAGTTCCAGCCAACACTGGCCACCATGGGTACCCATTACCACGATTGGCATATTACCAAATTGTTGAAATTTCAGAAAACCTCTTTATGACTGTGATATTAACTAGTAGGGAGCTTTGGTGGGGTAATCTGTAGGGGAGTCGTGCTGCTGACTCAAAGGTGGCACCTCTCTGGCAGTTCAAATACACCTGCTGCTCTGTGGAAGAGAGATGGGCAATCTCTACTCTTCCAGCTTCTAAAAACCCACTGGAGGCTTAGCTGTGAATAGGTTCTGACTGGATATCAATGAGAAAGATTGACTAGTAGGTTTTCAGATCCGCATGTATCTTCTTACAACTCCATCCCTATCTTAACTAAAATTATCATCATTGTGATATTTGTTACTGTTCTCTAATTCCAGAAGAAAGCACTGTAGCAACTGAAATAATAATGTGAGGACAATGAAAGAGTTTGCAAGCGCTGCAGGACAGAGCTCCATCCATTTAGGCTGTGGGTTTTCTTGTTGTTGTTTTCCCTTTTTGAACCAGCCTCTGGAGTATGCCTATTTGATAGCCAATATTACTAAAATTCTACACTTACCCTCCTCATGCTGTGAAAACTAGATTTGTTTTCCCCTTGAGTACCCTTAAATCTACAGCCAGCTTCCTCACGTCTGTGAGCAGAATTTGGATGGAGGCTTTAAAAGAAAGAACAAAGAATATGACAAAGCATGAGCTTATATCATTTAACGGCTTAGAAATGAAAATGATATGCACATTGTATTCATCTTGATGTCTAGATAAAATGGAATAAGTGGATCTAATATTTGACCAGTCACTTAATGTTTTAAAATGCCAGTCACGTGCAGATTCTAAAAGATCCACTTAAAATAATTCTCCATTTTTTAAAAAATGTGGCACGGTCGATGGGTTATCCGGGTGACATTGAGAAATCATGAACGCTTTTTTCTGCTGTTTGTTCTACTTTTCATGTACAGCATCCCACATGTGCTGAGACTGTGTAAATAGCTGAGGAGAATTTTCCTGGAGAAACCTTCTAAGCATATCATTATACTTTATGTTCCGTAGATTTGTTATTGACAAAGAATAGAAGGCTTAAAAATTAGGCTTTGGTTTTGACGTCATCTGGAATGGAACTGATAACACAATTCAACTGTTGCACAAATGATATTACTAGAATTTGAAGTAACACATTTAAAGAGACAAAATATCCCCTCTGAGTAGTTTTATTTCTATTATTTGAGACTGCTGCAAAACTCATAAGAGTGATATGAACACATGTAGGATTGTTAAGAAGACAGAGCTTTAACAGAACACAAACCGTACAGAGGAAGAACATCAATTGTCTACGTGTCTATAAGGCAGATGGTCAAACTTTTTATACAAGATCTAAAATATGGTACTTATTTAAGAGGTAGAAAATACCAAAACAGTAGTTCAGAAAGACATGTTCAGTTTTTTAAACAATCAGTCATTTCACTAACCTTTTTAGAAAGTCAAATGCCATGTGGAATGCAGTGTCTGCCCTACATTAACCCGGGACACACCACACTCAACAGAGATGCAGCCTCTCCCAGGAAGGGGAGCAGGAAATCATTTCTTCACCCGTCATGGGTTCAGCTCACACTAAATGTAGTTTTCCCATTGCCTTTCAGGGATGCCATTATGGCATTTAATAGGGCAACAGGCTACACACTTTTACACATAAGGCAACAGAACTATGAGTGCAAATGTGTCCTCTTTAAGAAAGCGCTATATCCACTTTCTTGAAAAACATGTTCCATTAATCCTTGACCATTTCTCAACCACAAAAATGCAAATAGAAAGATTTTTCAGACTCCAGCACCAGCAGAATTGTTCTGTGTGAGCAATTCAAGAGCTGTCTGAGGCAAAAAGATAGCTGCGCTACCAAATTAGAGTAGCTAATGCATGGGTGAGTAAGCCTGGGTATTTTTCTGATTTCTTAATGTATCTGGGAGAGACTGAATTTTTCTCCCCATCCAACATAATTCTATAAGGCATAAATTTAATTTGAATTTTCCCTAAGCTTTGGAAAATTAGTGTTAAAGCTTCTTTTTTTAACCCACACATTAACATTCAATCTTTCATTTTTATTAAATAGTTTATATAAAAAGAAATACCAAGGTGTTCTACATTCATATAAACAATCTTGATAACATCTGAAATTGTAAAGAAACCCATGGAAGAAAATAGATACTTAAATACTTACAACAATAGAATAAGCACAATTGAACATTCTAGATAGAATCTTTTAAATATATTGACACAGATTTGTGCTGCTGCTTCAGACAGCAAATTTGAGAGCAATACAAAGACACATCTTTCTTCTTTCACCACAAGACAGGATGGTCCAGTTTGGAAAAGCCAAGATCTTTTCTAAGTTGCAGATATGTGCCGTTGCTCACCCAAGAGTCATCATCGGATTTCCTGTCAAACAAACACTTTTCTTAAAGACTCTGGAAAATATATTCTCTTTCTTTTTTTTGGGGGGGGGGAGGACACATTTGCCAATGACATCATTCTTTTCCTTTTTCTCTCCCTCTTTATTCCCTCATTCCAAGGCCATCATTCTCACATGTGTCCAACGTCCCTGATGGTTCAGCAGGACAAGGAGGAAAGTGGAAGGCAGAAAACTGTTTTTACTACTTCCAGTTTTATTTACTCTGGTGTCCTAGTGGTAGGGAGTTGAGCTTCTAACCCAAAGACAAGAGGTTCAAATCTAACAGCTGCTCTGCAAGAGACAGATGGGCAGTCTCCTCCTGGGTTACTTACAACCTCTAAAACCCACTGGAGGGTCAGCTGTGAGTTCAGACTAGACAGCAGTCAGAGAGTGAGTTTTATTTAACTTTTCAAACCTAAACCAAGCAAAAACAGTTTCATTGAATCAGTTCTGATTAATGGTGATCCCATGGGTGCTAGAATAGGCTCATGCTCCATAGGATTTTCAGTGACTGTCTTTTAAGAAGTAGATAACTAGGCCTTGCTTCTGAGGTGCCTCTGGGTGGACCTGAATCTCCAAACTTTAAGTTAGCAGCTCAGTGTAGCAAGTATACTTATGCAGTGTAGTAAGCATCTGCACTGCCCAGATCTCATTTCAAACATAAGGGACCGTGTAAGTGGTGCTTCTGAGAAGAACATGGGGTGAAGAAGTGGTTGTTTGTACATAAAAAATGACAGGATGATAGTCCCCACCCTGGCTGTCGCTATGTAGCTACAAATCAACCAGGCCTTTCCGGTGAAGACTTAAGTTAGCCTGGAACAAGGAAATTGGAAGCCATAACATTCTGGATAAAATAGCCTTGGTTCACTGTTTTTTGAACAGATCATATATTACAAAGATTAAAGGTCTTCTTCCTACCCTTCTCCCAGCCTATTTCTTCTACTCAGAAACCATGGCACTATCTGTTTTGTTCTTTCAGAGAAATTTAACATACCCATGTATGCACAGAATCTACCCCCTCACTTTTTTTTTTTTAGTAACACTTTATCTTATTTCATTTTTGTTGTTGTGTGTCGTTGAGTCAGATCCAACTGGCACAGGAGGAGACTGCCCATTCTTCAGCAGAGCATCTGGTGGATTTGAACCGTGCACCTTTGGGAATACAGCACAGCTTCTTGTCACAAGGCCACCAGAGTTCCCTCCCTCTCCCACTTTTTACACAACAGTAACGCAGAAAGGAGGTTTCTATACTGGACTTTTTCATATTAACAATAGATATGGGAAATCTCCCATTAATAAGTTAGGCAGCAGTAATCATCTAATGGTTCCATGGGCCAAACTGACCCTTCTGTCTATTTTTGTAATAATGCTTTATTACAACATAGTCATGACAACTGGCCATTAAAATCTAGTGCAAGTCTTCATGATTGACAGTGGTTTGAGTAATTGTTACAGAGAGAATCTGTAAAGAGAAAAATATTTACTGTGGTGGGGGTGGTGAAGGAAATGAGAAGGATCCAATGTGTAAAACAATGTATTCAAACTTGGTAAATAAACCAGTATAAAATTTAAAAAGGGGGAAAAATTAATATGCGACTTCAGCAATAAAGGATTCTTCATTTTCTTTTTAAATAGTTGCACGATATTTCAGTGTGTAGATGATCCACACAATTTACCTACCAGAGAGTCTCTAGATGCTCCTAAGATGGTTTTCAATCTTTAGCTATTCTAAATGAAGCACAAGCTGCTTTCTAAGTGTGGCAGTGTGTTTACATAAAAAATTCTTATAAGTAGAAAAAAAAATTCTTATAAGTAGAAATTCTGGGTCATTCTTTTATGAGCACTTTTAACACAAGTTGAGAGTGCCTGCTTTCTCACTCTCAGAAGCATGGGTTGTCATCACAATTCCCCATCCATTTAAAAAAGAAGTGTTTAAATGAGTCCATCTACATAACAGACACTTCTCTATAAAGCCAAAACAAACTACGGCTGGCAAACTTTGAAAGCAGATTGAATACACTGGCTTGGCACTGGGAGCCTGATTCGGGGTGTCTCTACCCCAAATATTGACTGAGTACCTCCTCTGCACACTCACAGGGTGAGGCTTGTGGGGCAGGTGGGAGAAAGGGAACCCTCAAACAGGTGCCATTCCTGCCTGAGAACACAGGGAAGGGTGAGCTCAAAGGCAAATGTCCCCAAACATTCAGATCCCACAACAGCCAGGAGGTTCCACCACTTTGAGGCAGGAGAATGCTCTCATCCATGGACGACACAAGGGCTCACTCTTTAAACCAGAAGCAAGTGTGGTCAGCTAACAACCCACACATCCACATCCGTGCACTCACCTGAAAAACCGAGGCTGGTGCTCCAAGTTATTTTCTTCTAACACCCGCCGCCTTTCTCTCTGCAGCTGCTCAATCCTTTGCTTTTGCATCTCAGCTTCTTCTATGTTTCCTTCTTCTAGAAACCTGACGCATTGAGGGAGAAAAGAAATGGATACCAATTCCAAGAAAATACAGTGGAATTACTATTAAGTTTGTATCTATCTAACACTAGATCCTAAAATAATAGGACCTCTTCTCAACCCTTATAACAGTTATTTTGAGGTAGTTAGGAAAGACAGTATTTTAAAATGGTGATATATTCACGATAATAGAAAATTATATCTATAAAAAGAAATTTGAGATAAATTTCTTCTCACTCTTTCTAATTCCACTCATTTTTCCCATTCTACTCCCTTTTACCCTCCTTCACCACGTGACCCCGTTATTAGTTCCTTGTGCATTTTTGTAGTAATAATTATACATGCATTAAAAAACCCTCTCATTGCTGTCCAGTTGGAACTGACTCATAGCTGACTCTCCAGTGGGTTTTCAGAGGCTGTAAATCGCATGGAAGGAGATTGTTCACCTTTCTCCCGTGGAATTGACAGTGGATTTGAACTGCCAGAGAAGTGTCACCTTTGGGTTAACAGCACGATTCCCTACAGACTATACCACCAGAGCTCTGCTCTCTCCATGTCACCTTTTTCAACACCTGTGTAATGTTCTAGTGTATGGCTACATCTTATTTAAATAATTCCCTATGACAGACTTTTGGGTTGTCTTCAATTTTTAGGTTTTGCTTTATTTATTTATTTTTATGTTGCATTTAATGCCGCAATGAAGAGCCCTGTATATCTGCCATCTTGCAAATAGGCAGGCATATCTGAAGGGGAAATTTCTAATAGTGTAATTTCCTAAGTTAAAAGGTATGAGAAATTATGATTTGTCTATACCAAAATACCCATTGTTGGGATTACAGTAATTTACATTTCCATCAGCACTGCAATGAATTTCTATTTCCCTCTCAGCCTAGTATGCGAAATCTTTGCCAATTTGGTTAAGTTAAAAAATGGCATGTTTCTCGCTCCTCCATCACTCTCCCCCTAAGGAGGGTGAGACTGTTCCTTCTATGGACATTCCATTCTAATAATGGTATATTGGGGGTTTTCTTTATCTTAAAAAAATGGTATGTCAATGTCATTTAAAAAACTTGTACTTTTTCATGTACTTAAGGGCTATCTGTATTTCCTATTTTGTGAAGTGTCTGTTGTTCTCCCTGTATTTCTCTTTGGGTTGGTTTGACTGTTCTTGATTTCTAGAACAATTCACAGTTGTTGTTGTTGTTGTTGTTATGTGCCGTCGAGTCGCCTGCGACTCATAGCGACCCTATGTACAACAGCCCTAAACTCCACTCTGTCCTGTGCCAATCGCACTGTCTCTGACACTCCCATTCCAATTATCCCAGTCACTGAATCAATCCACCTCATAGAGGGCCCTCCTCTCCTGCGCTGTCCCTCCACCCTCCCAAGCATGATGTCCCTCTCCAAGGACCAGTCTCTCCTCACAACATGTCCAAAGTATGTTAGACGGAGCCTCAGAATCCTTGCCTCCAAGGAGCCACCCGGTTTAACCCTTTCCAGGACAAATCTGTTTGTTTTCCTAGCAGTCCATGGTATTCTCAATACTCTTCTCCAGCACCACAGCTCAAAGGCATCAATTCTCCTTCTATCCTCCTTGGTCACTGTCCAACTCTCTGATGCATAACAGGTGATTGCGAAGACCATGGCCTGTATCAGACGCACCTTAGTCTCCAAAGAGATACCATTGCTCTTCAGCACTTTGGAGAGGTCCCTAACAGCAGACTTTCCCATGGCAATGCGCCTTTTAATTTCCTGGCTGCTGGTGCCAAGACTGTTGACTGTAGAGCCAAGCAAACTAAAGCTGTGTACAATCTCAATCTCTTCACCATCCATCCTGATGCTGCCAATTGGTGCAGTGGTGAGAATCTTTGTCTTCTTGACATTGAGCCTCAATCCATATTGTCGGCTGCAGTCCTTGACCCTCTGCAGCAAGCACTTCAGGTCCTCTTCAGTTTCAGCAAGCAGGGTTGTGTCATCCGCATAATGCAGATTGTTTATAAATCGTCCACTAATCTTGACCCCACATTTCTCCTCATAGAGCCCCGCCTCCCGGATAATCTGTTCTGCATATAGGTTGAAAAGGTATGGAGATAGGATGCATCCCTGGCGTACACCCTTCCCAATTTTGAACCATGCAGTGTTCCCTTGCTGTGTTCTGATGACTGCCTCCTCGTCCAAGTATAAGTTTAGCATTAGAACGATCAAGTGTTCTGGGATTCCCATTCTTCTCAGAGTCAGCCACAGTTTGTTATGATCTACACAGTCAAATATCTTTGCATAATCAATGAAACAAAGATAGACATTCCTCTGGTATTCCCTGCTTTCAGCCAAGATCCATCTAACATCAGCTACAATATCTCTAGTACCACGACCCCTTCTGAAACCAGCCTGGACTTCTGGTACAGTATGAAAATAAAATATAATTTCTCTGTCTGCCATTTGACTTTGATTATATGTCTTTATTTATTTCTTCCCCTGAACAATGATTTTCTTTTTTTTTAAAAAAAGCCAATATTATCAGTCTTTCGTTTTTGAGTCTTAATTTGAAAGGATTTGCCACCACCTTGAGTGGACTCAGACTCAGTGACCCTTCATTGTGTTTCCAAGGCTGTAACTCTCCAACAGGACGAGAAGGCATCTCCCTCTCTCCTGCAGATTGGCTAGTGGGTTAGGATCACAAGAGACAACACCTTACGGTTAGCAGTGCAACACGCTACAGACTACCCCTCAGAGTGCTTTAGAAAGGATTCGTGTGTTGCTGGTATTGCATACTATCGAGTCAGAACCAACACACAGCTGGACATTAGCAGGTTTTCAGAGGCAATACATTGCACAACAGGAGATTATCCATCTTTCTCCTTTGGAGCAGCTGGTAGATTTGAACCATGTTCCTTTGGGTTGGCAGTGCAGCTCTTTACCACCAGGCCATCTGAGCTCCTTTAGAAAGGATTTAGGGGAGAAAAAGTAGTTTCTTCTTTTCAGAGTAGAAAACAGACGCTGAGGCAGAGGAAGATGAAAAGCTTAATTAGATGTGCCACAGCTCCAGCTCTTCAGGAGCAAACTTAGGATCAGAAGTTAGATTTCACTGTATCAAGAAGACTTGAATTTAGGACTAGGGGAGGGTGCTGGGTGCTTCTTGCACTTTCAAATACATAAGAAGGTAAGTTCAAAAAAAGGTGAACACATTTTGGGGCATTTTATTAGAAATGAGCCTCCACAATAAATGAAGGCTATGCCACTCCAAAACCTAACCCAGGTTCTGTTTCTTCCCATCACGTGGTGAAAAGACTCTCTGTAGCTACTCCTGACGCCCTGGTCTCCCTCCCTCAGGTACCTGGTGGTCTGGGAGCTGCTAATAAAAGAGTTTTTGTAATAATACAAAATGTAATAATAAGAGTTTTTCTGGTGAGAAAGACCTTAGAAGAAAATCTTACCTTTGGTCTGGTCTAAATCGAGTGTCAGTAGGTGGTAATAAAGACTTTGACAATGGATCCACTTCATTTAATTCTAGTGCAAACTGTGTGAAGCCATAATATTGCTCATAGCCTTTGGGCATGGGATCTAAGAATTAAAAAAAAAATCATTCCTAACTTGCATTTCATTTATGTTACATTTTAATTTGAGTTTTTCATCTCTGGCCAGCTAGAGTTGTTCTTTTCTCTTTTTCCTCTCAATTCTTTAATGGTTCCAATTTCATTAAAATATTCTGGCTAAGCAAATAGGTGTTGAATATTTCTTTATAAATCTTTTTCTTTACAATTATTTGTATCCACAGGGATAAGGCTCGCTTTGTCTGGGACATACATCAAATTTATGCAATGCTGTGAATTTTCATTCTTTATAAAAAATTCACACTATTATAAAAGAGCTTAATAAAATTTGTTTTTAAGCATTGGGTTTTTCTTGACTAACTAGACTCTATCTCTTTAGAGAATCTATTTTTTAGTTTGAAACTCTCCCAAAACTGCCAAGTACCTAAAACAATGCTAAAGTCATAGCAGAACGGCCAATAAATATGAATTCTCTTCCATTTCTCTCCTCCTTTTTAATAACTTTTTAACCCCTTTCCAGATCTACACATTCAAGTTTAGAATTACCAGGAGCATAGTCTTACCTTGAAGGGCAGCTAAAAAGAATATAATTACCTACTGAATAAAATCAATCTAGACAGCACCTTTGTTAGTCACACATACAAACAACCATGCTTTTCTCTAGACCCATTTGTTGGGGTGGGATTGAGTGGGGAGATTCAGAAGTGCTTGTTCTAACTAGTCTTGACTTTCTTATATCTTAGGCATGAAAGTTTACAGAACAGCTTTCTCTCATGTTTTTTTTTTGCATATTGTATTTCCAGGTATCATGCAAAATATAGCTCAGTGTTAACCCTTGAGATTTCAGTGTTTGTTGTTGCACATTTTCCTCCCTGCTTCCCCCCCCCCCCGCCCCTCTAGATCGCTTTTTTCTTTGGGAAGAAAGTTCTTTCATTGTTATACATGTGTCCCCCCCTCTCCTCCCTGCCAGACCACTTTACTATGCAGCTCTTATTCTGGACTTTTGTCATGCTAATAATACTTAATAATACATTCCTTTTATACAATTCTCTGCCTCGTCTGTTTCAATGCCATGTAGATTTAGCCCTCTTTTCTTAGTTTCCCCCCCGCCCCCAGACCTTATGTCAGTCCTGTTTTATATCAGTGGCATTATGCTGTATTTGTCTTTTTGTGACTAAGATATTTCACTCAGCATAATGCTCTGCAGGGTCATCCATTTTGCATAGTATTTCCTGAGTTCCTTGTTTTTCAATGCAGCATAGTATTCCATTGTGTGAATATACCAGAGCTTCTCTACCCATTCATTTGTTGATGGGCACCTGGGTTGTTTCCAGCTCTTTGCTATTGTGAACAAAGCTGCAATAAACATGGGTGTGCATAAATCTACCTGGGTGGCAGTTATGGTTTGTTTAGGGTATATTTCCAGTAATGGAATTGCTGGGTCAAATGCTATTTCTATTTGCAGCTTTTTGAGAAAGCGCCATACTACCTTCCATAGTGGTTGCACCATTTTACACTCCCACCAACAGTGGATAAGGGTTTCAGTTTCTCTGCAACCTCGCCAGCATTTGTTGTTTGCTATTCTATTAAATTTTGCTATTCTTACCGGGGTAAGGTGATATCTTATAGTTATTTTGATTTCCATCTCTCTTAGAGCTAGGGACTTTGAACATTTCTTCATGTGCTTGTTGGCCATCTGAATGTCTTCTTTGGTGAAGTGTCTGTTTATATCCTGTGCCCATTTTTCAATTGGGTTGTTTACCTTTATCTTGTTGTGGTGCTTGAGTACTTTATAAATTCTAGATATAAGCCCCTTATCTGACATGCCATTACCAAGTATTTTTTCCCAGTCTGTGTCTTCCCCTCTGTTGGAGGAGGTTTTTGGATGTGCATAGGGATTTGATTCTTAGAAGGTCTCCGTCTATTTTATCCTTTCCTAGTTGCAGGTTTTTCAGGATGCTTAGAAGACTGTTTATGTTGTGGATTAGGGCTTCTAGGGTTCTTCCAAGTTTTTCTCTAATGAGACTTATAGTCCTTGGTTTTAGTCTCTCAGAGACAGTGAGATTGGCACAGGACAGGGCAGGGTTTAGAGCTGTTGTACATAGGGTTGCTATGAGTCCCGGGTGACTCGATGGCACAACAACAACAAAATGCATTTTAAAACCTGTGCCTGCCCCTCCCTTAGCAACCAAGAGAGTGAAATCTGGTAGACAAAATAATGGCCTTCCACAAATGCCTATGGGTCTTGGCATTTCTGAATAGATAACCTTGTATGGCAAAAAAACCGAGTCTATCAATGTGATTATGTTAAGGATCTTGGGCTGGGGAGATTTTCTTGGATTACTCAGATGGGGCCAAAATAATCTCAAAGGCCTTTAAAGGGTCAGAGAGAAAAAGCAGAGTGGATAGGACATTCCATTGACTTTGAAGAGAGAAGATGAGACCATAGGCAAAGGGATGAAGACAGCCTCTAGGAGCTAGAAAAGGCAAGAATGAACTCTCCTCTTCAGCCTCTAGAAGGAATAAAGTCCTGCCAAAATGTTGAACTTAGGGCTTTTGACTTCCAGCATTGTAAATAGTATATTACTGTTGTTTATAACCCACTGAGTTCATGGTAATAAGTTACAACCACAGTATGACACTCACAAAGAAGGTGACTTTTCTATAAGATAGACCAGAAAATGCCCATGGCTAAGAATAGACATAAAGTCAGTAAAGCAGATGACCAACAACTTAAACAGGATTCCTTCATGTAGGTACTACATTAACATTCCACTTAGGATGGTAGTTCTCAGCTCTGACATCTCGTTTAAACCAAGGGAAGAGCATGCGCCTTGGCTAAGACATAAGCTATCCCAAGTGTGTGGCTTTAAGAAACAGACGTATTTTCATACAGTTCTACAGCCTGGAAGTCCAAGCCAGGATCTCGACCATGTTCCTTCCTTCCTTGTCTATAGTCCTGGTCCTTCCTTGGTTACCTGGCTTGCAGGAGATCCTCACATCAGTGCAGATAATCTTCTGCCCACCCCCACGTGTCTGTCTCTGTGCCTAATCTGCGAGTTTTCTAACACAGAAGTGATGGGATTTAGAACTTGTCCACTTGGGCATGACCTAATTCATATAATAAAAACTTTATTCCAGAACTGGATTATATCTACAAATATACTCACTGTCACGGCCTTGACTGTAATTCACCGCAACCCTCCCTTGGGTTTCTGAGGCTGTGCCTCTTTGCAGGAGAAGACTGCCCCTCTTCCCCTCAGGAGCAGCTGGTGGAGTCGAGCAGCTGTAACTGCCAGCCTTTCAGTTAGCTGCTCAACACGTTACTCTGTATGCCACCAAGGCACCTAACTCTAACGCACAATGTAGGGAACACAGTTCAAACCACAGCAGTGTATCTGAAAAATGCTCACATGTGTCTCTGAACTTCTGAAGCCAGGAGGGCCACTGTCACTACTGCATTTTAGCTTCTGAGAGAATGATGGAAGATGTGGTTGGTACTTATGGTCAGAAACAATGCTGGATGCCTTCTCTATATTATGTCTATTCAGGCCGTGTGGTGCCTCCTGAAAGATGAAGCTAGGTCAATCTGAATCTCTCTAAAGCCGCCTCTTCCTTCAGGAATCGGTTGTTGAATCAGGTGAGGCTAATGAGATGTAAGAATATGTTTGCTGAGGGATTCCGGGTAAAAGTAGCTCTTCCATGTTTGGGGTATTGAACCTTGTGGGGATACAGTATTGAAAGTTAATCTTTTATAACTTAAAGAGAAACACCATCAGCACACTGGGAAGACAGGATGGATATGTTGTCAGTCATCTATGTCCTTGACAGAGACGTTTTTCTAAACTACACAGGGGCCACCTACTTGCTCTTTTACTGTTAATAGCACACAACCTAAGGGTTTATTTAAAGCCCTTATACAATGATTTTCTTTCTTTTTAAAAAATCTGCCTTAAGCTTCCCAAGAGATGCGTTTCAAAACAATGATCTTGTAATAGGACTATGGCTAGAAAACCCCGTATTTATCAGATCAGGAGCTGGTCTACAGTTTCTAAGTGCTGTGAAGACAAGCTGACAAAGCCTGTGTTCCCTAGCCCTTCACCCTGCTGCTCTGGAATCATAGGAGTGCTGGGTGAATCTGCGGATCCCTAACTCTTGGATAAATCCTAAGTCACTCTGCCTTTCCAATAACACTTTTTATTTCCGTTATTACTATGAAATGCTTTCTTTGTCACCGGCATTACTTCTCAGTGCTCTATTTAGGCCCAGAGCTCATGTCTAATGAGTATGGTGTCTGGGAGATTCCCTCAGAGACAATCTGAGATTGGCTTTGACTTCATGCTAGAATTAAGGTCCCAGGATTGAGCAGAAGGCATTGTTGAGAAGCCTGGTGATGAATGTGAGATATGATTAGATGAATGCAGTGATGCTTGATGCCTCCAGCACAGCTCACAGCAGGTAGAGACTGGAGAAGCTGAACGGACACCCATCTCCATCCCATTGACCCCTCCTGCTGTGCCCATCCCACCCACACTTTGACTGGGCACATGAACTTAAGACACTAACTTGCTCTCCAGATACAGGTGGAGGAGGAGGCGCCACCACAGTAGATGCTTTCGTGCCATTTCCCAAACAGTCGGTGCACGGCTTTCCCGCTCCTGTCGAATACTGTGCCTTCAATCTCATGGGCGTTAGTGCTCCAGTATTTTGCCTAAAATTCAAACAAGAATTTTCTGTTTAGTACTTTGTGGTCAACTTATTTAAGAGATTAAGAGAGAGAGAGAGAGAGAGAGAGAGACAGACAGACAGACAGACACATACTGGATGAGGGCACCATAAGACTATTTCCACACTGCATCACTGCAGAGACTTTGTCAGTTCTGGACTCTGGTTTTTAAACCTTTGGCTGTTTAATAAATATTAATAGATAACCCTCTACTTGCAGTTTTTAATGGAATAAGCAGCACTTACACAGGACACCCTTTTTTATGTCCTCTGTGTGTTCAATGAGGGAGCTCTTGCGACCTAGTGGGAAAGGATCTGTGGTGCCAATCTAAAGGCATGCAGTTCAAATCCACCAGCTGCTGCGTGGAGAAGATGGCCAATCCCGTATGCGGTTTATAGCCTCTGGAAATCTGCTGCAGGGTCAGTTATGAGTTGGTTCTGACTTAATGGCACATAACAACACTCTGACTTGCACACATAACAAAGAAAGGCTCAGTTCTGCTCTTAGACTGTTTTCAAGCAGTGTGGTTGGCCTTTACAGGTCTTCAAAAAGGACTGTCACTGTGGCTCTATCAGCAAATGAAAAGAAACACAACTCCTATAATTCTTCCTCTAAAGGAATTAGACAAAAACAAATAAAGATGCTTGCTCAACTTTCACTTTCTTCTATTTGTTCCCGGCATCTGTTCATTCAAGCCACAGGAAACTTGTGTGACATAGTCACACTATGCTTTTTGGTCAGTCTGAAAGGCAGACTTGTCGGTTTTATACAGTGCCTCGCCAGAGCCAGCAGAGGGAGCTCTAACTCCCTAGAGTTGAAATTTTCCCAACTCTCAATTATTTGGCTGTCTCCTAAAATAAAAACGTTATGAAAGAAGAGAAGGCATTTTGCCATAAATCAAAAAATCTAGTACTATTCTGAGCTCAAAGAGAATCCATATTTGGAAACCAGTAAAGCTGAGTGGCATTTTCAGGCCATGTTCTGGTGATTCAGCTTTCCTAGGCCAAGACTGGTGAAAAACATCAAGGGAACTGCAGGTGGGGAGCAGGGCCAGGGACCACCTGACCACTGTGAGGGCACTAACTTTCATTTGGAGTATTTTGGTCAAAGAAATGCTATGGCATGACTAACGTTTTAAGAAGATCACTCTGGTTGCTTCCAGGGCATTCCAGATCTTGGGAGTGATTGTGAAATTGGAGATGTCAGCAAGGGGAAATGTCCATGACAGAGGAGTGAGAGGAGTGGTCCAGAGGGGTGGTTCGGGTGGGAGGGGTGGTCTGAATGAGATGGGCGGTCTAGGTGGGGGGGGTAGTTGAGGTGGGAGGGGTGGTCCAGGTGGGAGGGGTAGTCGAGGTGGGAGGGGTGGTCCAGGTGGGAGGGGTGGTCCAGGTGAGAGGGGTGGTCCAGGTGAGAGGGGTGGTCCAGGTGAGAGGGGTGGCCCAGGTGGAAGGGGTGGGGCTGGGACCAGGGAGCCTCCTGGTGGTGACTGACAGCTGGCACAAAGTGGAAGGTGACAACTCCCCAAGGTGCCCTGAAACCTTTCTGGTGTCAGAGCTCATGGGCCCCCTGGGTTACCTTGATAAAATTCACTTTGCAGTGGCAGGAATCGTCGCTCAGATTCTTGATGACTATCTCTCCATAGTGCTCAATCCACCTTTGTCCGCTCAAGATGTTATGGATGCAAGAGGTCACCTTGTTCCACTCGAAATGATCTCCAAAACTCAAAAAGGGAAAAAGGGACAATGACTCAAATGAGAGCACTGCTTTATAAAATAAAGCTCACAATGAATGCCTCACTCCTTCATTCAGGAAACCAGCACTGATGGATTGGAGCGACCACTCTGGATGCTGTTTCAGCTTCAGCATGCAGGGCCAGAGGAGGCAACAGTCAGCTCTGTGGCCTGGAAGTTGGGAGAGGCCTGGCTGCTCCCTGGGACAACCCCACTCCCTCTTTTCCAGAAAGGATGCCGAGAGCCAGAGGAGGTGACTTGTCTAAGTCACTAAACCATGAAAAGACAGTGGACGAGGAAGATAATGGGAATTTTCACAATTATATCTGTCTCTATAAACTTAAGTCTATGTGCCAAGTCTATTTTGGATGCTTAATGTATATTCCAGCTAAGTGGTAAGGAAATGCACTGCCAACATAAAGGTAAATGGTTGGAATCCACCAGCTGCTCCATGGGAGAAGCATCGGCAGTCTCCTCCCAGGTGATTTGCTGCCTCTGAAAACCCACTAGAGGGTCAGCTATGGTTAGTCCTGACTCAATTTACACAACACCAACAGCAATGTGTATTAGAAGTGCTGGGGGTATAGTCCACAGCCACTAACCAAAAAGGCTGGATGTCTCCAGTGGTTTAACCCACTAGCAGTGCCAAGAGAGAAAGATGGTATTTTCCTTCCATTAAAATATCTAGCCTTGACAAGTCAATGAAGGGCCTGTGTGAGCTTAAAGTGACTCAAAGGCAGTGACATTGAGGCTTGAGTTTTATGCATATTGCTTATTTAATCTTTACAACAGCCTTGTAAAGTAGGGGGATTTACAGATGAGGGGATTGGTGGTCAGGAAGGTTAGGTAATATGTCCAAGGATTTACAAGTATTAAAAGGAAGAGCTAGCATACAAATCCAGGTGATTAAATTCTAGTCCATACTATGGTAGTTTTCCTTTATAAAGTTGTTGTTCCGTGCTGTCATGTCAGAACTAACTCACAGCTGACCCTCCAGAGTTTTCAGATGCTGTAACTTGCACAGGAGGAGACTGCCCATTTTTCTTCTAGGGAGCCAGCAGAGGACTCGAACTGCCTGTCTTTGGGATGGCAGTGCAAATTCTCATCACTAGGTCACCAGAGTGCCCTGCTTTATAAAGAAGTACCAATAATTGCTGTAATATTACAGTCACATCTCACTTTAAATGATATCTGGATAGTAAATCAGGATAACAATGTTAAATGGAAACTACCAGTTTTCATTTTGTCAGGAAGTAGACATATGAGTTTTAAAACTTTCTATTCAGGGAACTTTGGTCTGTTGTAGGCATTTCAATTTGAGGGAAATATAATATTTTCAAAGTAAAGAACATCTGAAACTCTGCCAAACAGATAAAAAAGACCAAACAAACCCAAACATATATAATCTCAAAGCCAGAGGGAAGGTGGGCATTGTGTATCTAAAGGGGAATCTTAGCTCAAAATTCGATAAAGTTCCGGAATAACCATGGAGGGAAAACTTACGCTGGCAGAGTCACATGGGTTGTGCCAATTGGAACAATTTCCATGGATTTACCCCAGAATTTATTTTTCCATCTCACATCTGAAAAGGAAAATGTCAAACATTACACATTTGGAAAAATAGCTATAGTTCTTCAGCTGGATTAATGGCCAATCATCGTATAGCACAAGGTTTACATAATAAAATAAGTTCTTTCACAGGGCAGATTTGTATTTTCTTGTTGTGCACTGTCGAGTCAGATCTGAGTGGCACAGGAGGAGATTGCCCTTCCTTCTAGGAAAAATTTTTATGCTGTAAATGTTCAGTAATTGAAAAGTGAGATTAACTGAATGAGAGAAACTGGAATGATGAGATGAAATCTCTCCCTTACAGGAACTCAGAGTATAACAGGCAGACAGAAATGAAAATAGATCATGCCTGCAGACAGGTCAGGAGGGCTCCAAGCATGTCATAAGGTGAAACTGAACCAGAAAGGACTGACCAACGTACTAGGTGAAGGTGTCAGAAAAGATTCATGAGAAGAAGCCATTTAAATGGAACTTTGAAGAACAGACAGAAGTCCAGCAGGCAGAGGGAAAAACAATTAAGGCAGAAGAAATAATTTGTTCAGGGGAACAGAGGTGTAGGAGAATATGGTATATTTCTGTCCTGCAGGTCTGAGATTGTCGAGAGAGAAGAAAATAAAGTCAGACTGAATACATGAAATGTTTTTCCAAGCCTGGCTAAGAAAGACCAATTGTATGCACTGGGGAAAAGAAAGTATTTGCTTGATAAGGGACCTTACACAATTAGATATAGATTTTACAAAGACAATAAGAAGAATCATGGAAAATGAACCAGGAGTTAGGAACGCTAGATGCCAGAAGATAAAAGGCCATTGTCATTGCCCAGGGATAAGTGAGACCGAAGGGAGCCAAGACAATAGCAATAGTGATGCAGTGAAAGGGACTGATGCCCAACTATTGATGAAGGCAGAATTTTCTGGTAAAAAAAAGACAGGAGGATAAGTAAAAGAAAGACAGCAGAAGTGAGAGTAGAAAAGATTTAGGAGTTGAAGCGTCATTTTCGGTCATGATGAAGTAAAAGGAAGCAGCTATCTTCTCACTTTAAACAAGAAATTAGAAACAAAAATCTAGATTACATGAACACATACACACACACTCTCACACACACATTCAGTGTTTTGATCATTGGAAAAGAGGCAACACAGAATGTGGTTTCCTGAGAGAAGAGAAACCAATGAGGTGAACCCTAGCATAGAGAAGAAAGCTTTTTCACCATGGAGAGTTGGAAACTAGGCAGAAACGAATAAAC
This sequence comes from Elephantulus edwardii, assembly GCF_000299155.1. Classification (NCBI taxonomy): domain Eukaryota; kingdom Metazoa; phylum Chordata; class Mammalia; order Macroscelidea; family Macroscelididae; genus Elephantulus; species Elephantulus edwardii. The sequence continues at coordinate 956,240 of NW_006400155.1, forward strand.
CTGAGTTGAAGAGAGAGATAAAAATCAATGGAGATCAAAGTAGTTCAAATCCATAAAGTCGAGTACTGGAGGGGTAACAGCTTCTGCAAAGTTAAATATCTTCATAGGGTTCCCCTCATGTCTTCAGTTATACACTGATCAGTGTGAGGAAACCACATAAGGTCAGGGAAAAACTTTCAAAAGTATCAAGTGGAACAATCTTCAGAACCCACAGAGATCTGGGAATATTTAATGACCTCTACAGCCAGAGTTACTAAGGTGTTCCTGATTCAGGCCATGGTGTTTTCAATCACTTGCTATGCACCTGAGAGCTGGGCCATGAAGAAGGATGACAGAAGAATTGACGTCTTTGAGCTGTGGTGTTGGAGAAGAGCACTGGATATCCCACGGACTTCCAAAGAACAAACAGGTATGTCTTGGGGGAAGCGCAGTCAGAGTGCTCCTTAGAGGCGAGGAGGGTGGTGCTTGGTCTCATATGCTTTAGGCATGTTGTTGGAAAGGGCTTTTCCTTGGGAAAGGTAGAGAGTCAACAAAGGAGATGAAGACTCTCAATGAGATGGACTGACATAGCAACTACAGCAATGGGCTCACGTACGTGAGAGATGATGAGGATGGTGTAGGATAGGATAGAGATCATATCTGTGGTTCACTAGGTCACATTTGACTCAATGGCATCTAACAACAACAACAACAAACAACCAGAGTTAAGAAAGGTGGTAATATTTGGGGCTTGGGGTGATTCTTCCAAAGGGTATTGCCTCAGGAGGGGTGTGTGTGTGTGTGTGTGTGAGTGAAAATAACACTTGATTAAGACCATTCAATTTAGATGGCTCTACACCAGGGATGTGTCCTGTCTCCATACTTTTCAGTCTATATAAGGAACAGATCATCTGGGATGATGGGCTCTATGAGGAGGAATATGGCATCAGGATTGGAGAAAAACTCATCAGCAATCTGGGTTATGCGGTTGACACAATCCTGCTCTGCTGAAACTGAGGAGGACCTGAAGCACTTGCTGCAAAGGGTCAAGGACTGCACCCTTAAATATGGATTGACGCTTAACATCAAGAAAACAAAGATTCTCACCACTGGTCTGACTGATAGCATCATGATAGACAGTGAAGAGATTGAGATTGTTAACCACTTTAGTTTGATTGGCTCTACAATCAATATTCTTGGTATCAGCAGCCAGGAAATCAAAAGATGAATTGGAAAAGTCTGCTGTCAGGGACATCTCCAGAATACTGAAGAACAATGTCAGTCTAGGGACAAAGGTGCACCTGATCCAGGGGCTTTGCAATTATATACTAAGCATCAGGGAATGGGATAATGACTAGGGATGATAGAAGGAGAGTTGATGCCTTTGAGCTGTGGTGCTAGAGAAGGGTATTGACTATACCATGGATGTCTAAGAGAATTAACAGGTTTATTCTGGAGAGGGTGAAACCAAGCTGCTCCTTGGAGGCAAGGATTCTGAAGCTCCGTCTGACATACTTTGGGCATGATGCAAAGAGGGATCATTCTTTGGAGAGGGACATCATGTTTGGCAAGGTGGAGGGACAGTGCAAGAGAGGAAGACCCTTGATGAGAAGTATTGACTCAGTGACTGCGGTAATGGGGTAGGTGTGTCAGAGACAATAAGGTTGGCTCAGGATAGAGCAAGGTTCAGAGTTTTGTATAACAAGTCACTATGAGTCACAGGCAACTTGATGGCACATAAGAACAACAACATGAGTAAAGTTCCAGTAACAATGGGAACAGTACATCAGTAGAAAACTGCCAGATGTGCAGGCTGGGTGTATAAGCAGCCATGCACTAGAGACATCAAAGCCAATATTACATGAATCTTGGATGGAAGCAGAGAGTACCAGAGGAATGTCTATCTGTGTTTCATTGAGTATGCAAAGTCAGTTGACAGTGTGGATCACAACATATTGTGGCTAACTTTGAGAAGAATGGGAATCCCAGAACATTTTTTTTGTGCCCTTGTGAAACCTATACTTGGACCAGGAAGCAGTCATCAGAACAGAGCAAGGAAACACTGCTTGGTTCAGGATCAGGAAAGATGTGTGTCACGGATCCATCCTATCTCCATAACCTTTCCAATCTATATGCAGAACAGATCATCCAGGAGGCTGGACTTTATGAGGAGGAATGTGGCTTAGGATTGGAGAAGACTCATCAGCAACCTATGTTATACAGATGACACAACCTTGCTTGCTGAAACTGAAGAGGACATGAGGTTTTTGCTGTAGTAGGGCAAGGATTAAGTCTGCTGGAGACAGTGAGATTGGCTCAAGAGAGGGCAAGGTTCAGAGCTAATCTACATAGGGTTGCTGTAAGTCACAGGCAACCCAACAGCATATAATAACACAACAATGGGTAACGTTTACCTATGGGTAAAGGAAGCTCTGGTGGCTTAGTGTGAGGAGTTGAGGGGCCAACTGAAACATATGTGGCTCAAATCCACCAGCAGTTCCATAGGAAAAAGATGGGCAATCTCTTCTCATGCCATTTACAGCCTCTGAAAATCCACCAGAGGATCAGCTATGGGTTGGTTCCACCTCAAAGATATGTAACAAAAACAAGAATGGGTAAAGTAAGAGGGTCATTGAAAAGAGGGAAGACCTTTCACATAATTTATTAACAAGGGAGCTACAATGACTCAAATTAGCAGCAGTTGTGAGGATGGCACAGGGTCAAGCAGCATTTTGTTTTGTTGTGCAAAGTGCTGTTGCGAAGCGGCTCCAACTTGACAGTACCTAATAACAAGCTACTTCCAGCCTAGTGGCAAGGAGCTGCAACTACAATCCCAGAGGCTCACAGTTCGAATCCACCAGATGCTCTGCCGGGAAAGGAGGGACAATCTCCTCCAGTACCCATCAGATCTGATTTAACAGTACACTCACACAAAAATAAAAATAAAAAAAAATATAATAAAAAAAACCCATACACAATGGGTAAAAAAAACACAAAAAACCACCAACCAACAACAACAACAAAAAACCAAAAATAAGCTACTTCCAAAGGGATAAAATAACTGCATAATTTAACCAGGCCACAAATACGAACTCAGGAAGGAATTAAACAACCTCCGACATATAATGATACGCATTTTCCCAGTGTCTAGCATCCAATAAAAAGTGGTCAAGCACGCACATTTGCAGGAAACACAATCCATGGTGAGGAGGACAAGAAATTCATACAAACAAGCCCAGAACTGGCACATCTGGTGGAATTAATAGAAAAAGGTGTTAGAATAGTGACTACAAATCAAGTCTGTATGTTTTTAAAGGTAGAGGAAAGTGGAAGATGATATGGGAGGTATTAGAAAGACCCATATTTATCTTTTAGAAATAAAAAAAATATATGTCTAAGATGGAAAATATACTGGATGGGATTAATAGTAGATTACAAAAGACGTTTTTAGTGGATATAAAGGTACAGCAATAGATATTATCCAAATTAAAACATCTAGAGTAAAAAAGTAAACAGTGTGTCAGTGAGTTGTGAAAGAACTTCAAATGACCTGATACAAGTTTCATTAGAATCTCCTAAAGAACTGGGGGTGGGGGAACAGGAAGAAGAGGAGAAATGCAGAAAAGTATTTCAAGAAATAATGTTCATGAATTTATTTTCCACATTTGATGAAAATAATCCCACAGACCCAAAACACTTAATAAACTCTAGTCATAAGAATCATTTAAAGAAAAAGTCTGAAAGCTGTATCATAATCTAGCTGTTTAAAATCAGCAATGAAGAGGAAATCATATCCAGAGGGTGGGGGTTGGGAAGATACAAGTGACTGGGGTCTTGGAAGCTTAAGAGAGTGGCTATCAAAGGTGCAACTATTGGTCTTTTCTTAGGAACAAAGAAGCAGGAAGAAAAAGACAAGTTGAAATAATTAACCCAAAGAACTATTTGGAACATTTGAACTTCAACTTCCATGACCCTGTGATCAGAAAAACTAGAGGGTACCCAGCTAGCACTGCTGATCCCCCTAAAATGGGTAATAGTGGAAGACTCTGGACAGAGTCGGGCAAAAATGTATAAGAAAATGGAAAAGCATAAAATAGGTCTGACATACTGGTCTCACAGAGACTGGTGGAAACCCTGAGCCTTCAGTCAACTTTTTAAACCTGGAACAAAACTCACTTCTATGGCTCAAATTTCAGCCAAACAATATATAAGCCTTTAAGGTAACTAGCAACAGCAGGAGGGCACTTAGAATAACCAGTCATGTATGATTAAAAGAGTGTTTGCCTCAGGATAAATCGCAGAAGACAGGAAGGGGCGGTACAGAAGAATTTTAGAAGTACAGAGAAGTGGGAAAGTATGATTATGTTGTGGGTACTGTAGTTAATGTGTTAATGTTATAACACAAAATATGTATGAATGGTCAAATAAAAGCTAATTTGCTTTGTAAATTTTTACTCTAATAATTAAAAACTAATACAGAGAGAAAAACACATTACATGCAGACAAATATCACAGCTGAAATAATGTCAAAAGATAATGGGGCAATATATTTAAAGAGGGGGTGGGAAATAAGTTTAGAATTTTATGTCCAGTTATAAAATATGTCAAAATGAAGGCAAAATAAAGACACACACACAGTCATAAAGAAGCTAAGAGATAATATTTTAATGAAACAATAATAATGAAGCCTATACTTGGTGGCTTAGTGGCAAAGAGTTGTTGCCTTGCTAACTCAAAGGCATGTAGTTTGAACCCAACAGCTGCTCTGTGGGAGAAAAATGATCACTCTCCTCTCACGTGATTTACTGCCTCTGAAAACACACTGGAGGGTCAGCTATGAGTCGGTTCTGACTCGATGGTATACAATAACAACAACTACAGTGGGAAAAGGAAACTAATGGCAGTTGAAAATGTTGGTCTAGCCAAAGGAATGGCACCAAAAATAGCAAATACATCGGTAAATATGAGTGAGGTGGATTTTTTTCTCAATTAAAAAAAAAAAATTTAAAAACATAGAAAGAACAAAAACAAAAAAACCCTGTGTTTCAACTTTCAGCCAGGTAATAGATTAACCTATAAGGTGACCAAAACAACTGGGGGATGGTCACCCCTTAGAATAATGAACCATAACAGACCAAAAGGGCAGCACTGGCTCATGGAGAAACCTCAGACGACAGGAAGGGGTGGGACAGAATGAGTAACAGAAGGGAGACCACAGGGAAGAATTTAGAAAGAATTGGGTTACAGTGTAGGTATGAAGACTTTAGTTGCAATGTGGGTATACCAATTAATTCATTAATGCCATAAAATAAAATGTACGTGAATGAATGAAAAATCAACTTTACACACTGTAAAATTATACCCAATGATGATTCATTTTATAAGACGCAATATACAGGAATGATCATATGAAACACAATGTGAATGAATATGTTAAATATAATGTATATGAATAAAAAATGTTTTAATTATTAAAAAACAAAATTCAAAGATAAAAAAAATAATCACACCTAAACTACCATTAAAACAAGCAAACAAATAAAAATCATAAAAATGATTTTTATAACCCTCCAGTGGGGAAAAAATGATCTTTTGAATAAATAATGCTAAAACAACTGGATGTTGATGGGTGAAAGAATATAGTGGAATGCCTCCCTCCTAACAGATTTAAAAATTACCTTAAAGTAGACCAAAGAGATAAATATAACATTTAATACAATAAAGCTTTTTTTGAGAAAATACAAACATGAATCTTAGAACCCTGGATTAGGCAATAGTTTCTAAGTGTGATATATATATATATATATCAGACCTAATCAAAATGGTAAGTTTTTATCCTTAAATAATCAGCAGTGAGAAGGTAAAGTGGTAAGTCACGGGAGAAAAATATTTGCAAATCTTATATCTACTAAGAAATTTAAGTCTAGAGTATAAAAAGAATTCTTACAACTCAGAATTGGAAAATTGAATTTGACATGTTCAAAAGCAAGAAATTCTTCTGCTTTCAGGTACAGATAAACAGCAGTGACTAGGGTGCCTCGAGACAGATGCTGTGGATGGAAAACAGAGGAAGCTGTTCAGGTATAACTTAAATGATGGTGCCCAGATGGAGACTGAGGACATTAAGAAAGTGAACTCACGTGCTACTCATGAAATAGGAGAAAAGTCTCTACTTGGTGCAGGAATGAGGTAAGAGAATCAAGTAGACTCTTAGTAAGGCCCAAGTCCAAGGATCATTTTTGATCTAGTAAGCATGCATAGTTATTTAGGAATAAATCTATCATTATAAAAAGAACAGAGGTCAAATATATCAGCATATTACCTTGCCAGAAAACAAAATTTCCAGACTCAGCATGACATGCAGAGATAGGTGGATGATGGCTGACCTGAAAGACAAAAAGGACAAAAACACTAAATCAGTTTTGGAATCTCATAAAGTCCATTCATTTCCTCTGGCATTGAAATGTAACACAATTTGTAGTCAATCAAGGAATTCCAAGGTGCAACAGAGTGAAAGCCCTCAGCAGAAAACCCAAAGGTTCAAGACCACCCAGAGGCACCTTGGAAAAAATCTGGTGATCTAAGGAAAAAATAATCACTCTGGAGCATAGTTCTACTGTGACACACATGGAGCCACCACAAGTCAGAAGTGAATGGACGGCAAGCAGTTCAGTTGGCAGCCAACAAAAAAACCCTTTTAACTTTTTTCACTTCCCTAAATGACTATGTCCTCAAGAGGGCGCTCCTGATACATCTAGCACAATTAGCACAAGTCAGCCAGGTTGTGAGGAGAAAGCCATGAATGGAATCCTTCCTGGAGGATGTTGTCATGTGGTGTCTGAAGAGGATGGGTCTCTTTCTGAAATTCATGAAAATAAAGAGAGACCTGAATCGGATTACTCATTCATAAACCATATAATCTGACATTGGCTACCAAACTCTCCATTAGCTTGTTCTAAAAGTACCTGCCAAACAGACCATATTTTTAAATGCCCCAGCTAAGCAACACAAATACGCTATTCCTCTGGCTTTGTAGATTTAATTCATGAAAACTGGGCATCTTTTCACAAGAAATTCGTCCAAGATAAAATTTTAAAGAGTATGTTCCTGTTTTTTAAAAAAAATTTCCCTCCAGCATTAATGAAAAACTAGTCAGTGGTTAAGAAAAAAAATTTTTTTTTTATATCTAGAGAGACAAAAACATCTTGAGTAAATAAGCAACTATGTTTTAGACAAGAGAATCCTTTGTAGCCCAGATTGTATCCTACTTCTCTGCCTTTCAGCAAAGGGTTCATTACTTCTGTTTCATTCACTTTAAGAAGTTAAAGAGACGATGGCTCCTCAATTAGACTTCATTATCTCTGTAACACTCAAGGCATGTCACTGGCATCTGTGCTGTTATTAGAATCCAGTACTTAGGAAACAAAAGTGATTCTTTGTGTGTTTTCGTTTCCTTTAATTCAAATTTGAAGATACTAAATATTAAAACATTGCAAATATCCTGCTGTCTCTTCTTTCTCCCATCAGCACTCAGGAGTTAACACAGAAATCTTGGGATCATTTAAAATGAAAAGGCAAGAGAATAACCCCACACTTCTTGTTCACTGACCAAGTCTAGCCTCACCAAGGAGTGGGAGAGCAGCTCTGGGCTTCTCCCCTCTGCTTTCATGTAGACATTTAAAAATGGGTTATTACAGATTATGACCCTACAAAAACAATGTTATCATGGAATAAAAAAAGAAAAATCTGGCATCTTTATAGGTATGGTCCAAAGTAAATCATCACAGCAAAGTACAGTGCATAAAAATTACAACCCTCTTCTATAAAAATTTTAAATCCTATAAAACGAACAAATGTACTGTCAAGATGAATTATGTAAGAAACATTATATGCATGTATGCATCCCATGAAAATGCAACTTTGATCCTTTAAAACTATTAGGTTAATGACTCCGTGCTTAGCAGAGTGCCTTTATGGGGCTGAGGAAGTGTTTTCAGAATGAGTAAAACTCAACACTTAAATATCAACCATTTAAAAAAAATTTAAAAAAATATCAACCATTTTGCTTGTTTCATTATTATGTACAAAGGTCTCTGGTTATTTAGATGGTCGCTACTGCTTTTAGGACTTTCACAAAACTTACCAGAAAAATATAAACTGATGCCTTATTTTTGTTTGCCATTTCCTTAGAGCCGGTACAAGTCCCACAGATCTGGCTCTTACTGTGGTGCCTCATCTATATGATCTGAATGATCTGTAGCAGGTTTCTTCATTCCTCTGCTTCGCAGGTACTTCAACGATGTTGTTGTTAGTTGTATCTGAGTGGCCATCTCTTACGATGACCACATGCACAGTGACAGACACTGCCTGGGCCTGCATCAATCCCCATGATTGACATAGGCTCCAGCTGTTGTGGGATGTGAGGTTTTCATTGGCTGATTTTCAGAAATAGGTTGCCAAGTCTTTTCCCTGTTCATCTTCATCTGGAAGTACTGTTGAAAACCATTCATTGTCACAAGAGCACACCAGCTGACAGACTGACTACCCAGGTCTCTCACAAGGGAGGTGAGAATTTTACCACTGAACCATCAACGCCTCCTACCTCATCTGTAAGACAATGTTCTTACCAATTACTTTGCCAATGGAAATAAAATTATGAATGCAAATGCCCAGCACTGTATGCTGGTATACATTAGGGCAGATACTAAATTATAGTTTTTAAAAGAGTGACATTTCTCCTTAGTCCTTGTGTCAAGCTGGTGTCTGAAGCCTTATGAATCCTATTTTTTAAATTAGGCAGTAGAGTTTCTGTACAGCAAAGAACATGCCCAGTGCTACAGTTAATTAGTAACAACTGCCACACTTCCAACCCAGGTCCCTGATGGCACCTCCAGCACTCTGGCCTCTATGTCCAGCCACCTCTCTACAGCTGCTCTTGTCACCATCCAAAGCCAGGGCACATCATGAAGGTCCCTCCCAGGGACACTGCAGAAAAAAAGATTCTTTTCAATCTGACCCTTTCCAACCTCTCTGAGTCTCATTTATTTCTTTGCAAAATGAAGTCTGCAGATTCCTCTGGCTTCACAAATGCCATCATTCTAACATCCGTTCTCAATGTCTTCTTTGAATGCTGCCATCAAAGGGGGCAGAGGATGGCAATTCAAAAATACTGTACAAAGACTTTGATTAAATTACTGTTCATGGAAAGGAGTAATTCATTAATAATTTAATGGGAATTTTTCTAACGTCTTCGGCAGCAGAGAATAATGAGCACAATCAAGTCTGTCTTTGTTGTGGGATTCGGTAAAGCATCTAACCCACACACACAGAGAGCAATGGCAGAGTTTGAATCTGAATTGACCGAACCCCAGCATAGCCTTTATGTGTTAACTTACTGGATAACTAGGGTTTGGGTTTTTTTTTTAAGCTTCTTTCTCCATTTCCTTCTCTCCACACCATTCAAATTAGAACAATCCTGACAGGCAAGGATTCTCAGGCACTCAGGAAATTAGTATATATGTTCTTTTATTATGCACGTCTTTACTTAATAAGGCCATGCATCTTTGTATAAGACACAATTCAGTGAATTTCCCTGGTCATTAGGAATTCTTGTAATTTATTTGCATATCTGAGGTGTGTTTCATTCTCACTTAATCATCTTGATTTATGCACGGAATGCACTTTATATAAGAGGTAAGGGGTAAAGGGAGAAACAAATGGGGGAAACAAATGCGTGTTAATATTTGCATATTTTGTAAATATTTTTTTCTCCTTCAGAACATTCATTAACTGCATCACTCCCACCAGAAACAGGGGAAGTCTCCCAGGTTCCTGACTCGCCTACAACGGCCCAGGGTGCTGGGAAGAAGGGAACAAACTCTTAAGTTAAAAACCATCCATGGAGGGGACCTAGTGGCCATTCACTGCACAGCATTTATCAAACACTATTGATTATCTACACTGTGTTAGATACTGTTCCAGTTACTGAGGATACAACAATAAACGAAATAGCAAAGACCCTCCCCCGTTGGGATTTACATTTTAGTACAGAGTAGTGAAATAGACAATAAGCCTGCCCCCATAAAAATCAAGTATATAATTTATCAGCCATAAAGTATTTTAAAGAGAGCAGGGTGTGAGGCTGGCGGTGGCTGAAGCCTATCAAGAAGGGGCCAGGGCAGGACTGTGCCAGACCAGGGGATTTTGTTCCAAGCAAGGTGGGAAGTTGTTGGTGGGTTTGGAGCAGATGTCGCCCCTGTTAAAAACAATCACTGTGGCAGCTGGGTTAGGAATTGGCTACTGGAGCGACAGGCAAGTTGGTGAGTCTATCACAATAGTGCTGGCATTGATCATGGCATTTCAGCTATGCGGTTAGCATTGGCAAGAGATGAAGATGACGTTGAACGTATTCTGAAGTAAGATCCCAGAATTTGCTGATGGGTAGGATGTGGATCATAAAAGAACTGTGAAGGATGGTGCCAAGATCATGGGCCTGATTTTTGAGAGCATGGTACAGCTATTTTCTCTTTTGTTCACTTGACAGATATATAGCTTTTTATGAGGAAATAAAAAAAAGACAACACATGCACATGAAAATAAAAAAATGGCAAATGTCTTGTTGTTAGGTGCTGTCCAAGTGGTTCATAGCAGCTCTATGTACAAAACACTGCTGGGTTCTGTACCAACTAAGGATTTAGTTGTCTTATATTTGACTTATTGCTCACTTTATTTGAACAGCTTGAATGTCCCTCTGATAGAGTCTTTAAACAAACAGTCAGTGGCAAAGAGCTCTGCCGCCTACCAGATAAAAGAATTTCCAAAGAGTTGATGTGGGTGTGCAAGAGAAGAAGCAATAGGTGTGTAATTTATAAATCTGTCTGAGAATGTAGGTTCACAATCCTCCAAGGAGATAACAGAAAGATGAAGAGCTGAGCCTGCAGAGCAAAGGAGAAGACAAGATTCCATGTGAATCCTTTCCATGATAGTAACTTTTAGTGACTCCATTCAGCTTTTCTAAAACAAACTCTCAGCAGTGGATGGCTGAGTAGATAAATGGTGAAAATGGCTTGAACAATGAACTGGACAATTAAAGTTCTGGGGACTGCCAAAAGAACAAACAAGTCTGTCTTGGAGGAAGCATAATCAGTTCTTGGAAAATGCTATCATGCTGGGAAAGGTCGAAGTTCAGAGAAAGAGAGGAAGATCCTTAACAAGATGGACTGATGCAGAGGCCGGTGCATATCAGAGATCACAAGGATGGCATCGGAGCTGTTCTTTACAGGATTGCTATGAATTGTAGTTGACTTGATGGCACCCAATAACAAAATCATATGTTTTAGATGGTAGCTTAGTCATCAGTTACTCTTTAGTTACTAGACTCTTCCAAATAACCCCCCAAACAGCAACACTAACTGAAATGAGTTTCCTCCGCCAATGGTTCCCAGCTGACGCAGCAAAGCAGCTGCCAGCTCCCTGCCAGGCAGTAGTAGGCAAATGAGCCAGGAATAACCTGCCTGCAGGATACCCAGTTCCTGACCAGTGAGGAAGGGAAGGAAGCTCTTTCTCAATTCCCCGCTTTTTTCTGGGCATATGTAGAAAGCCACAGCTGAACAGGATTTCTTGGTACAAAGGAAACCCCTCTCCCAAGAAGGTAGACCAGCTGGAGGGGTTTTTTACTTACCACAGAAATGTTCCCCTCCACAAAGGCCACTCTCCAGCTCCCAGTGGGAACTGAGAACAAAGACCTCAGTGAGATCGGAGGATAAAAGGTTGAAGGGACAACCACAGGTAAGAAGCCCACAGTCTGAACAGCATACAAAAAGGCCATTTTCACCTCCACAGCCAATGACTGTTCTCAGCAGAACAATTCAATCTACACAGAGCCATTAGCTGTCCAGTCGGCTCTCACTTACAGTGACCCCTTGAGTGTCAAAGAAAAACTGCACTTCACGGCATTTTCAATGGCTGATTTGACTAGGCCCTCACCCAGGTGCCTCTGGTGGACTCAGGATTCAAATCGGATTAGCATAAAAACGTGTTAACACCTCCCAGGGATCCCAGATCTATAAGCAAGACCCCAAAAGGAGTGAGGGAGAAAGGACAGTAGACTGGGAGATAGAAGGGCTGTGTTCTCAAGTGAGCCTGGGGGCCTCATTTCTGTACCTGTAAATGATACCCCTGCCTTGTCTGACACATAAAACTACATTGAGAATTAAAACAGATATGATAATGTACAGATCTGAAAAACATAAAGCACTCTGCTAGCAGAGAGGTTGGTGTGATGTGAACGCACCCCAGCAGTATCTCTGAACACAGGCTTGGCGCTCTGCTTTGAAAAGTTCACAGCGTTGGAAACCATCTGGAGGGCCCTACCCTGTACATGAGATTTGTTGTGAGTTGAAATTGACTGACAAGAACAATATCCTAATGTTTAGTGGACCAACAGGTCGGTCTTCGAGAGGGTGAAACCAGGCTGCTCCTAGGAGGCAAGGATTCTGAAGCTCTATCTCACATACTTCGTGTGCATAGCCAGGAGACCTGCCCTTAAAGAAGGGCATCATGCTTGGAAAGGTAGAGAAACGGTGCAGGAGAGAAAGACTCAGGATGAGATGGGTTGATACAGTAACTGGGACAATGGGGTTAGTTGTGTCAAAGACAGTGAGATAGGCTCAGGCTATCATACACACGGTTGCTATGAGTTGCAAGTAACTCAACAGCACATAACAACAACAACAACTGTTAGAAAGAAAAGGTGAACTCGTAATGCTTCCTCTGGCTTCTGACCACATGAGGCATACTGTTGATGTGGTTTTGGGTCTTTGAGGGGAGAGAAAATGAAAAAAAGCAAGTTGTGATCTGCTATGAAGTAAGCGATTCAGCTATTTTTGTCACTCGTCATCCTGTATATCTACATACCCATCAAAATCATACAGCAACAAAACCTAAGGTCTTGGAGGAAAGGCAGAACTACCTCTTTCAAACCATCAAATTCTGTCAAATTCAGTAGAAAAGCGGAGCGACCCTTGTTTTGTTTTCAGGTCTTTTAGCTTTGGGATAATGATTTTCATAAATGTCCTCCTTAGTATATACTTGTAACTTAAAATAATAATTTGCAGGCCCTGTTCAGCTTATTACATTCGCCATTTAGAATTAAGTTCATATTGTAAAGAGGCACAAGAAAGCAAAGGGACACCCAGATTCTGAAAGCTAAAGTGTATCATCAGCATACAGCGGACAAGGGCAGAATCAGGCTGACTCCATTATAGTAGAATGCCTCCTGGGCTTGAAGCAGAAAGAGCTGTATTGTCAGGAATAAGTATGAAACAGAACAAATGTTCTGGCATTCTCTTTAGATAAATTACAAGGCATTTGTAACAACATGTCAGTTGGTCAACAAAACAGGTCAGGAGAGGGAGTGCCCAGGTCTCTACTGGTGAGTCACGACAGGAATTTGAGAGCCCTGGCTAAACACCTCTCTCAGTGCTGGAGCAGTGGGCAGCCAGAATCTTGTAAATGTCTACTCTCCTAGCACACTCACTTGCTTGATGGTTCCAGTTTCTCTTCCCAAGTAACATGCCTACAGGGAAAGCATGTCCTAGTTATGTTGGCCGAAGTCTTATGGTCCCCATGGCAGTTATATTTTTCATAGTAAATGAATACAGTAGAATTCTGATTTATGCGCTAGTCTCTTGCTAACATACCTATTGCAATTCTGTCCTTGAGAGATGGCTTCATTCATACTTAATTCACTTAACTGAATCATCTCTGGCAGCTTAGTGGTAAGGAGCTGTGCTAACAACCTGAAGGTCTGCGGTTTGAATCCCCCAGCTACTCCATGGGAAAAAGATGGGCAATCTCCTCCTACATGATTTACTGTTTCTGAAAACCCTCTGGAGGGTCAGTTATGCCAACTGGATGGTACATAACAACAACAACAACGTTAAGGCTAAATTATAAATAAATTATTGTTGCTGTTGTGTGCTATAGAGTCTGAACTGACCTCGAGCTGACCCTTGAGTGGGTTTACAGAAGCAGTTAACTGCATGGAAGGAGACTGTCCATCTTCCTTCTAAAGAGCGGCTGGTGGATTTGAACCATGTGCCTCTGAGATTGAAGTATAGTTTACATTATTCTGTGGTGAATGAAACTATAGAATAGAATGAATATAATGGTTCAATCCTAACCCAGACTATGTGAATTTGGATCCTAGTTCTGCTAGTTAGTACTGTGTGGCTTTGGGAAATTTGCTTTACCTCTATGTGATAAATGATTAGGGGTACGGTATTGGCATGGTCTATGGTAAAATGGTCTGTAAGGACTCTTGGCTATTTGGTGGGTAGATTTCTTCCAGAGAGTGGAGTAGATTAGCCACTGTTGTTGTTGTGTACTGTCAAGTCAGAACTGACCCATAGCTGACCCTTCAGTGAGTTTTCGGAGACAGGAAGTTACATAGGAGTCGATTGTCCCTCTTTATCCTGCGGAGCTTCTGGTAGATACCAGTATACCTTTGTATACCTTTGTGCTGGCAGTGCAATTCCTTACCACTAAGCCACCAGATCTTCACTGATGTTGTTAGGTGCATCAAAATGGTTCTAACTCATAGCATCTCTATGCACAATACGATGAAACACTGCCCAATCTTCCTCTATCTTCAGAATCATTGCAATAAATTGACCTCTGATTACTCCTTTGGCTGTTTCCCAGAGGTTTTGGCAAGTAGTGTTTTCATTGTCATTAGTTTCAAGAAACGTTTTAATTTCATTTTTTATTTCTTCTACTACCCAGTCATGTTCAAGCAAGGTGTT
>NW_006400155.1:972624-1006913 GCF_000299155.1 Elephantulus edwardii
TTCATCCATTGGAAATATTCAGTCACTCCTCTTTTAAATTCTGTGTCAGAAAGTTCCATGAGCCCTTCTGATTTCAGGGTATCGGCTGCTCTTGTGTTATCCTTTGTGAGTGACATCTTGCCTTGCTCTTGTATATTGTGTGGGATAGTTTGCTTTCTTCGAGACATTGGTATGTGTTCTTGGTCTGAAGACAATGCGCTTGAGATCAGATGGGCAGCTACCAAACTTGTGCGTTCCTCTGACTTTATGACTTCAGAAAAATGTCAGTTCAGCGCCTGCTAGGGCAATCTCTTGTTGCTAAAACAGGTCAAGGTACTCCTGTTTAAAGGCAAGTTGATTGCCCAGATGTGTAGGCACTGGTGTGGAGCCAAGTGGGGTGAGGCAGGCAAAGGGTTGGGTGATTGCAAGGGCAGGTCAATCACATGGAAGACCTTGCTCAAACCTCTGGTGTCTCAGTGTGCTCACGACTGGGGTCCTTACTCAAATTCCTGTTGTCCGGCACTTACACAGGTGCCCTCACACAACAGCCCCTGCTCCAGGAGGGCCCTGGATCCACAGGATCCGAATAGTCAAGGTCAACTTCCCACCAACGCACTAGCCTCTGGCTGGTCTGCAGAGTTCACAGAAGCCAGCTGGCTGGCTCATTTTGGGTGGGAACCCAAGAGAGCTTGGCCAATTTCCCCACCTGTGGGCATGCCGTTAGGTGCTCTCCCAGATAATCAGCCCCAGTAAACACAGATAAGATCCTACCTGCCGGCCTTTCTTCTGCCAGGTTAGTTCCACAACAGCTCGGTGGATAGCTCCAGGTGATGGCTGGATCCACGGTGGTGCCCTGAGGTCACAGGGCTGTGGTAGGGGCTGAGGTGCATGGAAGCAAGGGACTAGGGGGGTCAGGAGCGCAGGCCTTGGACACTACCACCAAGAGGTGGGGGCGGGGCTTGGGCGCTGCTGGTCGGGGGTCACACAGGTGCAGGCTGCAGGGGGGGTCACACAGTGGCGGGTGGTCTTCACTCCTCTGGGGTTCTGCGGTGGATGGCTGACTATTGCTCTTCCTGGGTCTCTTCCTGGCCCGTCTGGCGGTGGAACTCCATCTCTGGTGGCGGAACTCCGTCTCTCAGAATCATTGCAATATTTGAACCTATCACTGCAGTTTATCATGATAATGTATCTTGTTGAGAGTCTTCCTCAAGTAGTAGTTCATCCCATTGAGGGTCTTCATGTTGTTTTTTTTTAATCCCACTGATCTTTTACTTTATCAAGCATGATTCCCTTCTCCAAGGACCAACCAGGCCAAAGTAAGAGAGGAAGTCTTATCATCTTCTCTTCTAAGGAGCATTCTAGCTATCATTCTAAGACAGATTTGTTTGTTCTTCTGATAGTTCATGGTATATTTAATATTCTTCATCAACATAATAATTTAAATGCACCAATTCTTCTTCAGTCTTCCTTATTCATTGTCCACCTTTTGGATACACATGAGGTGACAGTCTTCAAAATGATATCTCTGCTTTTTTAACATTTTAAAGAGGTTTTCAGCAAACTTTCCCAATACAATAATATATCATTTGATTTCTTGACTGCTGTGTTCATGGGCATTGACTGTAGATACAAATAACATAAAATCTTTGACAACTTCAAGTTTTTTCTCTGTTTATTATGATGTTGCTTATTGCTCCACATGTGAGGATTTTTTGTTTTCTTTATGCTTGAGGCATAATTGAACAGTCTTTGATCTTCACCAGTAAGTGCTTCAAGTTGTCTTCATTGTCAGCTAGCGAGGCTGTGTCATCTGGTCATCACAAACTGTTAATGAGTCTTTCTCTAATTCTGATGCTGCGTTCTTTTCTTCATATTGCCCAGCTTCTTGGATTGATTTCTCAGTAGACAGAAAATATATGGTGAAAGGATATAAAACCCTGATAGACATCTTTCCTGATTTTTAAACCATGCTGTATCACCTTGTTCTGTTGTAACAACTCCCTATGTCTATGGAAAGGTTCTGCAATGAACATAATTAAGTGTTCTAGAATTCTCATTCTTTGAAATATTATCTGTAATTTGTTATGATATAGAAAATGGAAAATACTTGCATATTCAATATAGACTTTGAATAATCATGCTTTCAAAATTCATTGCTGTAGAGCTGGAAATTACTATTATCCATAATTTGGAAATTATCTAGAATGTGTTATGATATAGACAATGGAAAACATTTGCATAATTAATAAAGTACAGCCTTTGTATATCCATAACTCAAAATTCATTGCTGTGGAGTTGGAGATGACTCACAGTTGATCATCTGGTGATGTTTTGGAGGCTGTAAATGAATTGCAAGGCAGAGATTGCCTATCTTTCTTTCATAAAGTTAGGTGCTAGTGAATTTGAACTGCTAGAGGCACTAGCTTTAGAACAATTTTAGATTAGTAGCACAACTCCTTACAGACACCAGAGCTCCCTAGAGTAGATAGATACAGTTTTGACATTGTTACGTGCCATCAAGTCAACTTCAACTCATAAAGACCCTATGAAGAGGATCTGTGAATGGAGCCCTATCCTGGAACGGTGCCCTATCCTGGAACAGTGCCCTATCCTGGAATGGTGCCCTATCCTGTGCCATCCTCATGCTCGAGCCCATTGTTACAGTCACTGTGTTAGCCTATCTATATTGAGGGTTCTCTCTCACCAACCCTCGACCTTTCCCAGCATGATGTCATTTTCCAAGGACTGGTGCTTTTGATAACATGCCCAGGAAACACCATGACAGATAGAGAAAAGACTGGTATCAACAACTTCATTTGTCTTAGATCCATAATCAACATCCATGGCAGTGGTAGTCAAGCAATTAACAAGCATTAGAAAAATCCGCTGACAAGGATCGCTCCAAAAGACCAAGTATATTAATTTAAAGATTAAGGTACACATGATCAAAGTCATGGTATTTTCAGTTGCTTCACATGCATCTGAATAAGGAAGACCAAAGAAAAACTGATGTCTTTAAATTGTGATGCTGGTGAAGAGTATCGACTATACCACAGGCTATAAAAGAACAGATACGGTGTTTGTTAATTAGGCAAGCTAAGACATATTACAAATACATGCCCTTTTAGCCTTATTTGATCAGGTCATTCCTTAAGTTCATTGTTGCCTTTTCAACACATCTCTTAATACTTTTAACACTCCATCTTAAAAGATATTTTAAATATAACATAATAATTTATTGAATGTAAGTACTTTATATATCAATGCATTTCTTCACTTCAGCCTATCTAGCCTCTATGAACCCAGCAATTATCATTCCCATTTTCTAGATAAAGAAACCATTGAGGCTCAGAAAGTTTGCACAGAGAGTAGGTGGGAGTGCTAGAATTGGAGAGCAGGTCTAGAATACACCCAGCACACTCTGAAATACTAACACCACCAGATCTCTGGCTTGCTTTTCCCCTTGGGATCCATTTCATGGAACTAAAGCCCAAGTTACATAACTTCTTTCCGTCTTGGTGCCCATGTCCCCAAAAGCTCCACTTTCTTTCCCTGTGCCGCCACAGGATATCCACAAACAGATTCTGAATTTGGCCTTGACCCATCAGGTGTTCACAGGATTGAAGCTTAGCTTTACATAATAAACACCTATTACTGGGTTGTTGTAATGCTCCCCCCCCCCCATACCTATTCACCATCCACTGATTGTCTGATATAGCTTGGGGCTATTTTGGGCCTTTATTTTTTTCACTTGAGGACATATAATACCATGGTAACCAAATTATATTTTCATTTATTCTCATTCCATTTTCAGCTTGGCATTTAAATAACCGAGTTGAATTTGAATCCACGTATCTTATCTCTTTAACTACTGATTTAACCCCCTACATCTCCACTATTAGCCAGTGTTTTCTTTCTAGTTTTAGCTCCTGAGAAGACATTGAAGATGCATATTCATTTTCCTTTGAACTCCAACACCACCGCCTTTGACAAACACTGCCTTTATAATTGTGTCTCTCAGCCACGCCATTCTGTCTTCCCCAATTCCATACTAAGAAGAGAGTAGCAAAATAATGGAAAGAAAACATTACTTTAGCAATGCATTGCCTGTTTTCCTTAGTTTTGTAAGAATAAGGAAGAGGAAAATGTATCAAAGCAAAGATCATTAATGCTCCTAAACTAATGTCTACACACAGACATGGTGAACACCCTAGTTCACTTACATGATAGATGGAAAGAGGGCACTGTTTCTTATTTTCAGTACTCACGCACCCTGTTTTAGTCCTTCTGAGTGGATATTTAGAACGATCCCAATATTCCACTAGTGCAAACTATGCTGACATACATCAACACAGACAGCCAACATTCATATTATACTTGATTTTCCAGATACTGTTCTGTTTTAAATGCTTTCATTTAAAAGTCACTGCTGTGGAGCCAGACTTGACTCACAGTTGACCCTGCAAAGGATTTTCAAAGGCTGTAACTGGCATGGGAGGAGGCTGTCCATCTTTCTCCTGCGGAGCCACTGATGGATTTGAACCACCGGAGAGGTGCCACCTCCCCATGACCAACTCCCCATGGGCTGAACCACCACACTCTCCCAGGAAAGGGTCAAGTGAAGATTTGAAGCCAGGCTGTCTGGTTTCAGGAACCTTGTTTCAGAACACTGTTCTCTGCTAACCCTTAGGTTAAGAAGAGTCTAATGAGGACGATGGGGGCTCAGGTAGCATAAGCATAGTTAAGTCCATTCATTAGGGATTTTTGTCTGCCCTGAACCCCACTACCAGCAGCTTCCCAGAACCTGGAACAATGGCACACAGCAGATGCTCAATAACTACTGGCTGACTGAATGAACCAGGATGGGAAAGAAAAATGCCCCTTAAATAAAAATCAACAATGCATTTATTTGTAGATGCCACCTACTCTCATTGATGTGTTCATTAATGATCCAGGATGGTTGGCAATGAGTTAAATCTCTAAGCTGCAGTTCTGGAAAAGCTCCACGGTTTACACAATCCTCTTACTGTGACTTCAAACAGAAACGACGCTGTCAATGCATGTAGCCAGGTGAGTGCTCAGAATTACTAGTACCTTTATGCCCGTGGGTGGTGGCTAAGTTTCAGGGGAAGGGAAATTGATACTTCTCTTTATGTTTAAAAGCATGTAATTATCTCAGCTGCTTTGAAGCCAAAGAAAGGTGGGAAATAAATATTTTAGAAGCACATTTAATGAGCAACTCCTCCAAACAACAAAAATAAAGGGTGTATATCCACCTGTTCTGAAAAAAACCGGAAGCCCTTGTCTTCACGAATACACTCGTATGTTTCTCCAAGAACAGGATTAAATGGCTTGCTCCCCGCTCGGAAGTAGCTTGATGCATATGCGGATACTGCAAAGGCTGCCACGTACACCTAGGACACAGAAGAGAAAACATCGTTATTTTTCTCTCACCAAGACACTGAACAAAGAAGCAAGCAATAATAAAACTTCTGCTTCTCTCTTTATGGTTTTACCCAGGAAATCCAAAGATATGTGTTAGTAGGAGATTCAAACAATGTTCTGTTGGCCCAGAAACAAATTAACCAAGCATTTAAACGTCATCTGTTTGTTTTAAGGCTAAAAAGTTAGGAAAGCCAGTCAAGAAGATGATATTTATAAAGTCATCTAAATAATTTTTAGGTAACTCTGGTCATTGCTAACACCTGTTTGGTGGTTCGAATCCACCAGTGGCTTCAAGAGAGAAAAAATGGGTAATTTCTTCTTTTGTGATTTTCAGACTTGGAAACCCAACAGAGGTTCAGCTATGATTTAGTTCCAATTCAGACACCAATGAGATGAGATGACAATGGGGTTTTGTTTACTGTTAAACTAGCATTATCTGAAAATCCTGATATTGTTCTAAGGTTTCTTAAAAAAGTGAGAGTAGGAGTGTGAAGGAAGAATGTAAACGTCAGGTATCTCTTAAAAATTAGGAATAAGTATTGCAAGTTTAAACATTCACTACGGACATTGCAATAAAACTATAAGCTTAGTCTGGTGACAGAAAATCTGTGAGTCATTTCATGAGCCGGGAAAATAAGCCACATGACAGAGCACAGTCTCTTTTAGGAAGCTCTACTTTTCTAGAAAAAGAAAAAGGAAAAAAAAAATCAAACCCAACCATAAGAAAACTAAAAGGAAAATAAGGGATGCTACTGTGAACAGGAAATTCACAGGATCTTCTCAAAGCCCTCTCTGGAGTTCTCACCATTTTTACCAGGTCTCATACCTGCCCTTTAGGGAACAAAAGCATGCATTTTTCTCCCCCCTCCTTCTTTCTTTCTCTTTGTTTCTCCTCTTCCTTCTTTATTTTTGCCAGAAAGCTTAAGCCCAAGTAGCAACAACAAATTTTCTTTGCTGATATTGAACCACAACTTCAAAGTTTCTTTTTCTCAGCACATTTGGAAAAATTTCTTAGATGAGGTGAAGTTGGATGTCTGTCAAAAAACATTCTAGTGGCCATCGAGATGCCTCTAACTCTGATGGGTCAGAGTAGAACTGTGCTCCATAGGGATTTTAAGGGCAAATATTTCTAAAGTAGATTGCCAGGGCTTTCCTGTATGGGGCCTCTGGCTGGACCTGACCGTCCAACCTTTCTGCTAGCAGCTGGATTCATTTACCATCTGTATCACCCAGAAACACTTCATAAATATTCATGAGTCAAGTAACATTCCCTAGCCTCTGCAGAATCTTGGATGTTGCCTGCAATAGTTTACCACCTTACACAGTAACTGCTCAGGGGTGGCTAGACAGCTTAGAAATATCAGTTTGTTCTGCTATAAGCCAGTCAAATCTGACTGCCTTTGTTCTTAAACTAGGGCATCTTTCTATTGCTTTTTTGCATGTTACCTGCTAAGCAGTAATAAAGTCACATCATCTATATGGCAAGCTGTATCAGCTCTGACTCAACTTCACAATTTAAAATAGAACAATATTTAGAAAAGAACCTGGTGTCCTCCATAACACTCAGGGGAGAGCAAAGGGAGACTGCAGACACAGTGAAGCACCCTTCTTTTGAGTGGTGATGTGAGAAAATTTATGCAGGCGCACAAGGGAGCAAAATACAGCGGATGCTGCTCAGTGCTGGCTTGGACTCGTTCTTCTTTGGGCATTGTGGTGGAATGAAACTTCCTTGCCTGAAACCTCTTCCCAAAGCCAGTTATGCCTATCAGTGAGCTCACATCCTAAGGAGCTCTAAATTGCCACTGAACAAAACTCTTTTAAAAATACCTTCATCTTCAAAGCCAGTTTCTTCCTAAAAGACTGGAACTGCCCAGAAATATTGACTTGTAACACTGCCTTAGAAGCTGTGTGCCTCCCTCTTTGAGGCAGAAGTACCAAAGAAGATTAAAAAAAAAAAATCACCCCCCAAAACAACCAGCTTGTTTTTCTCTCTTCCCTTTATTATTATTAGTATCATGATAGAAGTCTCTTTGATTAAAGAAGGCTCTAGAAGCTTTGTAGAATGACTGTGGGATATCCTTTCATCCAGAGAAGAGGTTTTCCTATAATCTTCAAATCATTAAAGTAATAAGGTTATGATGAGGATTAAAACAGCAGAAAAGAAAGACATGTAAATCAACTCGAGGTTGTCAGTCCACTTACAAGGGTCAGCATGGCCAAAGGACTCTAACTGTAATTCAGCCATTCAGCAAATACCCAGGAAGCACTAATGGCCTGGTGGTAATGAGTTGCTGCTAACCCAAAGGCAAGTGGTTCAAATCTACCAATTTCCTCCTGTGCAATTTGCAGCCTCTGAAAATCTGCTGGAGGGTCAGCTATGAGTTCCATCTTGACAGCATATAACAATGCAGCCAGTGCCCAGGAGACTTTAGCATTTCACATAGATAAAGACATAAAAGGATTACGAGGTTTGAGGAAACAAAAGAGGAATAATCATCACATTTTCAAGAGCAAAGCCGTCAGAAAGAGAATGACGGATTTAACAAGAGTCTCACTATCTTATTAAGTGAATGATTGGAAGCACTTAGAAAACCAAAAAGAAATTAAAAACCTGGTGCCTTCAAGTTGATTCCAACTTACAGTGCCCATGTGTGCCAGAATGGAACTTAGGCTTCATCGGGGTTCCAGAGGCTGAGTGTTCTAAAAGCAGATAGCCAGGCCTTTCCTCCGGGTCGGCTCAATGTTTCAATTTACTAACCTTTGGGTTGGTAGCTGGAGTGTTTTCCCATAACCATCTCACCATCCAGAAACCCAGAACTACTTGGAAGCCCTTCTGTCAGCTAGTAACCTGTGACTAGATATAATACTAAAGGCCTCAAGATAGATTTTTCTAGGATAAGCCTTTTTTCCCCCTTTTCTTTTTAAAATACGTTCTCTTAAGGAAAAAACAAAATGGGGGAAAAAAAACCAAATCTTTTTTCATGCAAAAACTTCCTCTGTGAATGAAATTTCCCAAAAATCTAGCTGCTGATGGGATACTTCTAAAAATAAACAAAAACAAGTCTCAAGGGAAATTTACCCTGGATGAGAAAAACAGCTCATGAAATTAAATTCTGTGCACCCAGGGGAGTAAAAATAAACACGAGACAGCCCTAAAGACATGCTGTCCAGCCAGACATTTCAGACAAGCTGGGAGCAAAACTACCTCAGGCACCATCTGGCACAAGGGCAAATCCTGACAAGGTGATTGGACATGGTCGGGCAGAGAGGAGCAGACATGGCTGAGAACTGAGCCACTGAAGTGATGATGAGAAAAGGGGGTCTGTCTCTTGAGCTGCCCTGTGAGCCTCTGGCTCAAGGCAGTGAGGCCATGGTATGGTAAGGTTCCTCACCATCCTTTCCAGGGCACTAGGGATGCGTGTGGCCTTGTCCAGCAGCTCGCTGTACTCCAGCTCCTCGCACAGCCTCTGCAGCGTGTTCAGGGGCTCGTTCAGCTCCACGGGCATCGCCACCTTGGACAGGTCCTTCCCGATGTTGTTCCTCAGGATGTTCCACAGGCTGATGTTGCTGGTGTTGGGGCC
This sequence comes from Elephantulus edwardii, assembly GCF_000299155.1. Taxonomy (NCBI): domain Eukaryota; kingdom Metazoa; phylum Chordata; class Mammalia; order Macroscelidea; family Macroscelididae; genus Elephantulus; species Elephantulus edwardii. The sequence continues at coordinate 981,630 of NW_006400155.1, forward strand.
TGGCGCCGGCAGGCACGTTCTTCTCTTGGACTTCTCTTCTCTGCCACCTTCCAGAACAGGCCCTGAGAAGGAAACAAGACTGGTTGTCTCAACGAAGCTTTTTAGTTTTGAAAAATATAATACATGAATCAAACCATGACCTATTAACTGTTTATCTCAGTAGTGAGAATGGGTCTGAAAGCCCAAAAATAAGCAAAAAGTCTGAGCAATTAAATGACATACCAAAACAATGATATGCCCTAAAACTCATGGAATTTATTCACAGAGAGCCATTCAAGTATCCACTAAAAAACTAGCATCCACAACAAAGACAAGAAATTGGATTTCTATGCTCTAGCACACAGTGGCTTTAAAAAAAAAATTATCCTTTGACTCTTAAAAAAAAAAACCCCAACCCCTTTAGATTCTGATTTTTTAAAAATCCAATTTATACAAGAAAATGATAACGAAAACAAAAATGTCATCCATTACTCCACCAGGAAGGAATAAGCCACCTCACTGCTGTCAAGTCAGTTCCAACTCTTGGTGACGTTTCTGAATCTCTCTCCCACAGTGGACTCAAACCACTTACCTTTTGGTTAACAATTCAAAGGTAATATACTCCTCACCAGGGATCTTTTCCACCAAGAAATAGCAGCCAATTATTTTTGTTTAGGAGACTTATCATTTAGCATTTTCTCTATCCACGCAGCTCACGTAAGGACCTCTGGTGGCACAGTGCTTACGAATTGCGCTGTTATCTGAAACAGCTGGTAAAATCCACCAGCTGCTCTTCAGAAGAAAGATGAAGAGAGTTCCTCCCTTCTTCTTTACAGCCTCAGAAACGGAATGGTCACCATGAGTGGAAAGGGACGCAGCAACAGGGGGTTATAGCTTATACTGTATATATAATATTCTGCCTACTCAGCTAGTGTGAATATTTTGTAAAGTTAGCTCAAATTCTTCCAAAACATTTTTGAACAATGAAAATATTCCTTTGTATGAAAATAAGCTATGATTTCTATTATCTACAATTGAACTTTACATTTTCTTCAATGTTTTGCCATAAAGATAATAAAATCATAATGAATATTCATACCCTTAGATATTTGACTGTACTCTGAGCATTTTATTAGGCTACAGAGACATGAGGTTACTTACTATAGCAAAGACTGAACATTTTTTAGATTTTTCAGTCTATGAATAGACTTTTTGCTCTGCAAAAAGACTGCCTCAGCTTACACATTTAGCCAAAGCATACGCAAATGTCCATCTCCTGAGGATTTTCCAAGTTATCACCATTTGCTTTTACTATCTGTCAAACTCTTATGTAGCTAGCATTCTCTATTTTAACTTACTTTTTGTTTTAATTCAGTGTGGTGACATATGTTTTGATGATCATTCTTTGCCCCCCACCCCCCGGTTTCTATCTTATTTATATATATTATTATTGTTAGATACCATCAACTTGGTTCCAACTCCTATATAGTCATCTCTGTATGTGACAGAAGGGAGCTCTGCTGGTCCAGTGAGTAAGGAGGTGCAACGCCAACTCAAAGGCGGGCAGTTCAAATTCACAAGGAGCTCTGCTGGAGAAAGATGGCCACTTTCCTCCTGAGTGATTTATAGCCTATGAAAATGCACTTGACAGTCAACTATGAGTTGGTTCTGACTCCACAACAATGAATGAGGGTGTGAAATACAGCAGAGTGAAATGCTGTCCAATCCTGCACCATACTCACAATCATTCCCACGTTTTAAGCCCATTGCTGCAATCACCATCTCAATCCATCTTGCTAATAGTCTTCTACTTTTTCACTGACTTTTCTAAGCATGATGCTCTTCTCCAGAGAGACTGATCCTTCCTTATAACATGTCTAGAGTACATGAGAGTTTACCTCACCTTCCTCCCTTCTAAGGAACATCCTGGATTACTTTTGGTAAAATAGGTTTCATAAGCTTATTTTTCAAAGTAGAATGTGAGACCTGTCTTTCTAGTTCATCAGAAGTCTGGCAACTTCTCTGAAACCTGTCCACCAGGGGTGACCCTCCTGGTATTTGAAGTACCAGTGGCTCAGCTTCCAGCATGATAGCAATAGACAGACCACCAGATCATGGCAATCTGATCAACAGGGGATGAGTGGGAGAAGAAAGGACAGCTTTGACCTCCTACAGGCCTTTCCAGGCCAGTCTCAACTAAGCAAAGACACTGTCTCCTGGGGCAAGTTCCCAACCTTGACCTCTCTTTCATTCCTATCTTCCCTCTGATTGTTAAGAGAAGAGTTTTCCTTAGTCTTCTCCATCCACAATGTGAACGGCACGTGTGCTGCTTACCAAGTGGAAGCTTTTTCATTTCTCAAGTTCTTTTCTAAAAAATCCAGCCGTAAATAACCTTGTGCTACTGTATTATTATCCTTTTCCTTTCAACCCACTGGTTCTGAGATTCTTCCACAGACTGTATAAGAGACATCAAATGCAATAAATTCCAAAATTTATATAATTAAAACTCTCTCATTTTGTAAAATAAAAATTGGCACAAGATGAAAAGATTATGAATGAATGTATCTTTCACATGTTAGTTGTTTTTTTTTCCTCAAGCAGATTATATAATCTTCAAGGCTGGGGACTTGGCCTTAATTTTATTATGCACTACTCGGTTACTGGTCCTGTCAACAACCAAACTTTCAAAGGTCAAATGATTGAAATCTTACCCAAGGTCTGTCTCTCATTGTCTAAATCATTACTGAGGTTGTCTAAGGAAAGGTTATCACTTATGTCACTGACATATGAGTCATCTTCAGAAATCTAGGAGAAAACAAGAAATAATATATAAGAGGTTAAGAAAATTCAAGATGAAGATGTTCATAAATGCTTTCTTCAACTTATCAAATACTATTTAAATCCCACATTATAAATCTATAGAAATAATGGATGGTTTTTATAAAGGCTCTTACATCAGTCTGCCTTGATACACGTCATAGCCAGCATTTGTTATTAAAATATTATGGTTATTTGATTACTTTTCATAAGGAAAACATCAATTAAAATATTTTAGTTATTAGAAACATTTTTATTCATTTAGACTACATTTTCAGCATTTGTTAAAATTTGGCACGACTGAGTTGTGATTTGTTCTGGTAGTATTGGGAGAGGGAAGAAATTTGCATGGAAGTTAATATAGAAACAAAATTCTCGTTGTTTGGCACCCATGGAGTAATTGTCAACGTCTAGTAATCCCAAGCAAGAGAGTCTAGAGTTTTCTTGGCTATAACTTTTACAGAAGCACACTGCTAGGTCTTTCTCTCAAGCAGATTCAAACACTTGGCCCTTTGGTTATTAGGTAAGTGCTTAACCATATATTTGAGGAACAAATAAATGGGATACACTGGTGGCCTAGCGGCAAGAAGCTGCACTGCAATCCCAAAGGCCACCAGCTGCTCTGTGGGAGAAGGTTGGGCAATCTCCTCCCATGAGATTATCTGCCTCTGAAAACCCACCGGAGGGTCAGCTACAGGTTGGTTCCGATTCTACGGCACTCACCAACCACAACAACTTACCTATAGGAATGCTAACTATGATACTTGCTTATGCAGGAAAACATTAATTCATGCATCAATTTAAGACATTATCATACATGTAACTATGCAGACGTAGTTAACCTAATATAAATCTCATTCTACTACATATAAAACTACTTACTCTTCCCAAACAAAAGACAGAGGATGCCAATTTATTTCTCTGCAGTGAAAATATATTCTCAACTGAAAATGAAAATTATGAATGAAATCATCTTATCTTGCTGTTGTTAAGTCAGAACTGACTCCTACCTGACCCTCACGTGGGGATTCAGAGACTGGAAATCACATAGGAGGAGACAGCCCATCTTTCTCCCTCAGAGCTTCGGGTAACAGCCAGAAAGTTCTGGCCTTTGTGTTAGCAGTACAACGCTTTACAGACTATGGCACTGGGGCATATAATGGAAAAGAGTTCTAATAAATCAAGTTATAGTAAAGGGGAAGTATTCAGACATCTTCTCCACGCACAATTCTTTTCTTCTATGATTTTGTATCATCTTGTGCTTTGGGGATATGAGAAAGACCCTCAAATTGTAGATGGTCAAGAATTCAAATTCCTCTTTCCAATAATAGGTATTACCAAACTTGGCAATCAACAAAATAGGAGATTCTGAAGCACCTGAGTAAAAACAGTGTCCAAACCTCATTTTCTGAAGAGCTCGGTGACAGCAGAACTTCCTGGGCATCAAAAAACTCAGAAAGGGAGTCAGTGATGGAGAGTCTGCTTTCATTGGAAAGCTGGTGGACCAGAGCTCGGTTTTCATCTCTGGAGTTTTCCTGTTTTTAAAAAAGCCAAACACAAAACCATCAAAAATTCAGAAACACTCGTAAGCAAAATAAACATATGGTTTAATGACATGACATAAAAGGTCACAGGCCCATGCAAACAAGCAGTTCCAAGCAGGGAGCAGGTCTGAAATGGATAAATAAGCCTTATACAAACTACAATGGAAAGCGGAAGTCATCCTGGAAACAAGCACTTCACTTCCAGACACACGAATGCATCTGAGAGAGAGAGAGAGAGGAAAAAAAAAAAGACCGCCCTCCCCCCAACCCCGAACAGCCTTTGTTCTCTGTAAGGGCAGAAATAATTCAACTCCTCTCTGAATCACATCCTCCCATTCCCCACCACTGCTGGATGTCTCTTCATCCTAGAGTTCTCTCTGAATTGAACTGAATGCATGTCCCTGCACGGCTGGTTCAGAGAACAGAGAACATAGCTTCCTCTGCTCCTGTACTTTCTGAGGCCCACAGGCTGCTTTTGAGCTGCTCCTTAACACACGAACAGTGTGTTTTGGTCTAGAAGCACCCTAGGTGGTAGATCATCCATTATTCATGAACAGATGAGATCAAAAGCTTTTATACAAATTAAATGACAAATACCACTGTTTTATAATCATGAATGGCCCTCATTTCCATCCCACTGACTAGGTAGTTGTACGTGTACCTTCGAGTCAGAACTAACCCATAACTGACCCTCCGGTGGGTTTTCAGAGGCAGTTAGTTAATGGCATGGGAGGTGACTGCTCATCTTTCTCCCATGGAAAAGCTGGTGGATTTGAATCACATACCTTTGGTTTGCCACTGAAACTCCTTACCACTAGGCCACCAGAGCTGCTGTCCCTCCCAGTAGGGCATAAATATTTTGGAAAGTATGCTTCTGATTTTATTTGCAAATGAAAATTCAATTCAACTCAAGACTGGGTTGAATTCAATTGAACTAAAAATACAGTGCTTTGCTGGCCATGGAGGGATATAATCACAAATAAGACCAAGTTTCCACTCTGAATTGAGTGGGTGCACAGTGTTCCTCAACATGTCTCAGTGCAACAGAAACTGAGAGGGAGCTGGGATTGACTCTGAGCAGGCAGCTGAGAGGACTTGATACAAAGATGTCATCTGACCTGGACCTAGGAGAAAATCCTGAATAAGATGACTCAATTCCTTCAAACTAGAAAAGCTCCCCTGAGCTTCCCCACATTTCTCCCTGGGCTGATCAAGAAGCTGCTTCTGTATCACTATGAACCTGATAGCTAAGTCCTACATTAATGCGGATTGTTAAAGAAGATTGTATCTCACCTAGAAATTTTACAAATTGAGGACATATTCCTAAATTTCTAAGCATAAATTATACCCCAAAGAGGAACAAGCTCTGACAAGGGGCTACAACACATGTTCATAATGATAAAGGACATGAAATGTTTACTTTAGAAGCATTTCAAAATGTGCATCTCTTTCTCTGATTTATCAGATGTAAGATTCCACTCTGACCCATTTTAATCTCCACAGAGTTTCAGAAAAGTAGGCTTTCTCTCTAGACTAAGAGATCTTTTAAGTGATCATTAATAAGTACCACAGCTGTCACCTTCGAAAGAAATGTCTCTTGCCTGAAGGGGCCTGGCACGAAACTGGAGTCCCTTTAATACTCACTTTAACAATAGAAATGCCCTGCGCCTGTGGTTTGCCACTGCCACATAAAACTCTCATGATTTATTTACTAGTTCTACTCATTAATTTATAATCAGTCACTCCTGCTCTCTTGATCTTCCTCCTCCTAGAATAATGGATCAGAAATATTTTTCTGGTTGGCTAACACTTAAAATACTAAATGTAGGCCCTAGCCCATTTTGATCTCCTACTCTAGCAACCTCATATAAATATTCAGTGCAAACACAACTGATGTACAGCCTCCACATCCTTGGACAGTACAGGATGTCATTTATTAAGATACTTGCCTAGCCAGTTCAAGCCAGTATTTTCTCCTCATGTCTATAAGGTTTGAGTGGCAACCTCTCTTCACTTCTCTGTCTACACACACACACACCCACACCCACCCAAAAAACAAGAAAGAGCAAGAGGGAAGGGCATACCATAATCTCATCATGTAATATAACCACTATAATATTTTTACATAGTTTTTCCATTATTTTTCTATACATACTTTTGTTTTAAAATAATATCATTATATATACACAAACTTCTGCAAAGTTCCCTGAAAATTAAAGGAATATGCTCAAAGAAAAAAATAAAAAGTATAAATAAAATAAATATTGCTTAAAATTCCATCACAAAGAAGTGTCTCTTAATAATCTATGGTGAATTTTTTCTATGAAATTATTTGTGTTTAGGTATATTTTTTGAAATAAAAAAGCTGGGGTCAAAAGCTAGTATCTGTATCGTCTACTATATTCACCTAACTTTACATGTGTATATTTTCTCAAACATTCAACAGCTCTTTGAGAGGAACTCTAACCAACAGATAGTATCTTCAAATTATGCAAATTGTTGTTGTTATGTACTGTGGAGTCAGAACCAATTCTGCCGACCCACCGGCAGGCTTTCAGAAGCAGTAACTAACATGAGAGGAGACTGCTCATTTTTCTCCTGAGGAGCAGCTGTTGGATTAGAACTGCATAGCTTGGGGGTGGCCGCACAACTCCCTAAGACTAAACCACTACAGCTTATTATTTTTCCCTTTAAGTTACAGATGTTTCCAAATTTGTACGGCTGGCAAACACCTTTATAAATGTCTTTGTCTCATTTCTTATAACCTCTTCTTAAAAACTGAATTACTGACTTTAAAGCTTTGTGGGCATGTGTGTATATCTCAATTACAATGACAAAATAATCCTTGTTTTTGCTACATCCCAAGTGACACTATTTTTTTGTCATTTGCATTGTTGCTAAGGATTCGATTGGTTTTCTTTCCTTTTTTAAAAAAAAATCAGCTGTAAAGATTTACACCTTCTCGTAAATCAATAAACACTTCAAAATGAAGTTAAGAAATGGATTGTATTTCTTGTTTAAAAATTATGCTCCTTTCCCATTTATTTTTTGTGGTCTTAAATGACTGTTATTTTTTGTTTCATATTAAAACACTGTCACCTTTTTCTGGCATTATTAAAAGCTGCCATTTCTATGAAAAAGTTTACCCTTAGCTGTATTTGCCTTAGTTTACTTTTGATATACACAAATTTTTTTAAAATGTAGTCAATATATGGAAAAGAGTTAACTTTTTTTTGCAGGTTTTTTTTTCCCTATTGTTTCCAAATTCAGAAAATATTTTCTTTCCTGCTGTTTGTTAAGTATTTAAAGCACTATGTTTCCATATGCATAGCTGATACATTTTAGTGTACAATAAAAATCATGTAAACTGTTGTGTATACTTTATATACTGAATAACCCATATCTTCCCTCTTTACTGGTTTTTGATACCTCTTCTGCTATATATTTACTTGTTCTTGACATATACTGGAGTTTATTCCTGGGTTAGTTATTCTGTCCCATTCTTACACCCTCCTCACCTTGAGGTCACTTGTAGCTTTACTGTAAATTTTGCTCACAGATTTCACACACCCTTCCTCATCCAGTAGCAGTGTAAGATGCTCTGTAAGAATGTGCTTTGGACTCTAGATGCAGATTTGAATCCCAGCTGGGTCTTCTACTAGCTCCATGCCTAGGGAGAAGTTGCTTTAATCTCTCTGGGATTCACTTGCCTGTCACTAAAATGAAACTGGCCTAACCCACCTCATATAGCGGTGATATGGATTTGTGAAATGCTATATTCAATACATGTAGATTATAACAGATGGGTGGGCCACTAAAGCCATTCCTTCCATTGACTTTTCGTTGACATTATAGTCTATTTAGTCTCTTAAAGAGGCTTTAGAATTATTCGAGTATTACCCCCTAAAATCACTGGGCCTTTGTTTGGAAATAAAAATAATTTAAAATAATCTAATAATGTGACAATTTGTTAATATTTAATCTTCCCATCTAGAATATTAAATAGGAGAATTTTATAAGATATAGGGGTAATTTCTGATAGGAAAGAAAAGACTTTAGAATTAGAGCATCTAAAGGTCTAATTTGAAGCATTTAAAGGTCTAATATGAAAAATGGGTAATTTTTGCAGGTAAAAGGAGGTAACAGCTGAGGAGAGAAAGTAGGAGTTACAGAAACAGAGCACTGTGGGTTAACCAACCCCACTGTGTGTGGCTGCTGTCTCCCAAGTGTTTAAGAAAACTGAGTGATAGCAGAAAAATAGACAGGGCAGAAGTTTTCAGGCTCTGAAATATCCATTTACTTTCTGACTTATTTTCTGGAATCAACAATGTGAGGTTTGTTTTTTTTTTTCCCTTTCCTAGGAAAGTCAGCCTAAGTCACCCAGTGGAAAGCAGGATAAAATGTGGAGAACACAAAGTCACTAAAAGAAGAGGTAGCTAAACGGGACACCCGTACCCCTGATACGGGTTCAAGAAGGCTTTGTTCGGAAGGAGGTGTGAACTTGAGGGATGTATCACGACCTCCTCTAGGATGACTTACAGCAGGTTAGCTATCATGTATGTGACTTCTGAGATCAGTTTGAAAAATACAAACCTTAAAAGACTTGTGATTTTGGGCTTTCCAAATTGCATATGCCCACTGCATACATGTTGAGCAAAAATTCACAAACATATAAATGCTCAACTTATTTATTTATTTATTTAGATAAGATTATCATTTGAAAGATAAGTATAGCCTGGGGGGGGGGAATACATGAAATCTTGTGGATTACCAAGGTGTCTGACAGGAAGCATTCTGCAATGGTTACTGGCCCTGGTCACTGGGCTCTACCTTATTGGGCATATGTAGATTCAAGGCTAGCTTGGTGAGCACATGCCAGTCTCTAAGCCTAAAACCAAGGTGGTCCTCCTAAGCATTAAATGAATGGTTAGCTGTTTGGTTCTACAAAGGGTCTGATTTATATGTCTGAGTTAAAAACGATTAAAAATGAGATCTGAGAAACTGGGTCTGAAGAGGAATTTCGACATCAGCCATGGTTAGTTGACTTATGAACAGTAAGTAAAGGGAGCTCACTCTCTGGAAGACGAGGGTCCTGTCAGGCTGTGGAGGAGTCTGTACTGCAAATGTCCAGGGCAGATGCCACAGGCCTTCACCTGTGTGCTGACTCCTTCCTGCCTCTAATCTCCTCACTGCCTGACACAAGAGCTTCTCAAGAGCCAGTACTATGTGAGTGCTTGCTTTTCTTCAAAGGCAGGAAAAGGACTAGGAAGGAAATGTTCAAACATTACCATCAATTATCACTGCTAGGACTGCAACTCATGATAACCCCACATGTGTCTGAGTACAACTATGCCCACAGAGTTTTCTTACTTTTAAAAGTAATGTCTTCCATTTCACTGTTGCCAAGACTATGCACAGAACATAAACCAGTTCAGCAGTTTCTTTAGCAGTTGAAGATTCAAGTTGTGCAGCCCCTTGTACCCTCCATTTTGGAGTTGGCCCCCCTTTAAGGGCTCTAGTGGCACAGTAGTTAAGCACTCACTTCCTAACCAAAAGGGTGGGAATTCAAACTCATTAGGCATCCACAGGAGAAGCACGAGACCTACTACTTCTGTAAAGGTTTACAGTGTTAGAAATCCTGCAGGGAGGTCCTTGTCTGCCCTATAGGATTCCTATGACTCGGAATGATCCTGATAAAACCTCTTCTCCTCCCCCATTAGCATAAGCTCACTGCCCTCTAAGCTTCCTATCTAAATTTTCAAGTTGCTGTATCAATTTGGTCCCATATAGCTAGATTAAGGCAGACATTCCTCTCTAGTGAGGGTCTAGTGTCTGAAACGCTGATTTGTCACAAGTAGATCACTAGACTGCTCTTCTAAGGTGCCTCTGAATGTAGCTGGTAACCAAACACACTATCCATTTGTATCACCCCAAAATTCCAAAATCAAACTTTAGAAACTCTTGTTAAAAGATGTCACACACACACACACACACACACACACACACAGAAACTCTTTGTATATTGTTGTTGTTAAGTGCCATAGAGTCGTAGACAACCCATAGCGACCCTATGAATGAAAGTCTTGAATGCAAAACTTTCATCTTTTCTCCAAGTTCATAGAGTTTCTGGAAGCAAGCTTTATTTGGAAGTGAATGCCACTCCTGCTTCCAAGCTTTTGTAGAATCTGGCCTTTCCACTCATCTTCCCAGCCTGGAAATATTACAATCTGTATTTTTAATTTAGTTTTTTTTTTTAAATCTAATGCAAAATTTAGTAATCTGAGGTATAGAAAAACAAGAGATAGCTGAAACAAATTTTAACCTTTATGCATAATTATGTTTAGCATAATCTACTTTTACTTCTCAGAAGTTTCTAATTTTAAGCATATTCAGAGAATATTGGGTAAACACCACAAATCTTGAGAACAGTAATTTTTGCTATACTGTTAATTAAACAAGGTATTTTGATGGAGCTCATTATCTTTACCTTAGAGTTCAGAGCTGTGCTCTTCTCTGTAAAGGGGGGAAATTACACGAAGGAGAAAAGAAGAGAGAACAAAGAAAGGGGATGAGGAGTTCTCAGAGAATGAGTAAGGAAGAGGGCAAGAGATTGGAATATTTTGAGAAATTTAGATGTCTTCAAAAATAACAGGAGAATATATAGTCTTTCCCACTCCAGAAATACCAAGTGATAGGTGGAGATACTCAAGAAGCAAACAGGCCTAAAAAAAAGAAGTTCCAGTTGGAAAAAAGCAGCATCCTGAAATGCATGTAACAGTAATATCACACTCCCCAGGCAGCTCCCTGCAGCCCCCAATCCCTGCCACAGATGTCACAGCATCAACGAGGAGGCGTGTGGGATGCGAACATTACTCGCGACAGTGAAGCAGGAGGCCATACGACCAGGCAGAGGGCATCATGGGAAAGGGTGCCAGGGAGCAGGCAGCACTTAGAGACGATACCAGACAAGGAACCTTACCCACCTCTGCCAGACTGTCACCCAACTTGACAACAGCAGGGGGGTCGAGGAGCAGAGACTCGGCATGGATTCTGCGTAAGCGCTCTTTAAGATCTGTGTTTTGTGCTAAGGCCTGGAACATGTTAAAAAATAGTGGGGTATGTTAATAAAGGGAGGTTTCAGAAAAGTACAGCAGTGGGCCTGGTAGGCATCTGAGAGTCTGATAAAACTCCTGAGATGTATCCTCAATGGGCCGTTTCTGGACTTTCACCTTGAATATTGTTTACCCCATTCTGAGATACCTGGGAGATCAGACACAGTAAGCTCTGGAAATGTTGTCTGTAGAGGGGTCAGTAAAGGCAGTGGCAAAGGAAATCTGACCCCTCCAGCTCTTACTGTGACCACTGTTTTCTCAACATCGCTTCTCATTCCCCATCTGTCTTTGTCTCTTGTCAACTCACTTCCCAGTGATTCCAAGCTTCCCAAGCAAAATGTTATTCCTATACCCTTACATTTGGACATACTATTTTAATGTTATTTCAGTACCACACCAGTTGTTCTGGGCCTCACAGAAAGTGTGCTGATAACTTGGAAGCTTAAATGTCCTGTTTTACAATCTAGTTAGTGATTGTTACTAGTTATATTTGTATTGTAATGAATTCTATTAATTCTTCAGGACTATGACTATTTTGTTTAAACTAAAAAACTTACCTGGTAGAGGTAAGGCCTGTGACCCCAGATATGAGCATACACACAGGGACTCTGATTCTTCCCTGTTCAGGTCCCACTCCTCATCCCAACCTCCCAACTAGGAGGAAACTGGCTCAAAGTGAAGCAGGATGGGACTGTCCCCCAAACACTTCCACATCCAGCTACAGGAGGGGGTGTGTACATGTCTTTCTGTCTGTCTTCCTGACCCTCAACAAGCTCTAAGTCTTGCCCACGCATACTCAGGATCTATTTTTGAGAGTGTTCAGGGACAAGACACCCACAGCTCTATCAGGAACTCAAATAGAACTTGTAAATTTACTTTTGAGTACCCAGAGATGGTATGAGTTATTTGAAAATCTCTTAATGAACAGAGATGATAGTCTATGTAAGGTGCTTGCTTTCTGCTGGGTACTAGTAAGGTGGCTAGAATCTTAGACAGAGAGAGAATACTGTTGAGCTATGGAAACCAACCCACAGCTGACCCTCTGGAGGGTTTTCAGAGGCAGTTAATTGCATGGGAGGAGACTACCCATCCTTCTCCTGCTGAGCAGCTGGTGGATTTAAACCACGTGCCTTTCAGATTATAGCATGGTTTCTTACAACTAGGCCAGCAGAGCTCCAATCTTAGTAGGGATACTTTTTAGGAATTTTTTATTTTTAGGAATTTCTTTGTCTTCTTTTTTCTTCTATAAACCACAGGCAGACGTAATAAGGGAAAGGAGCCAAAGACAGCACATGTGGCACAAAAACACCCATGCCAAAAGCCCTAGATGGCTCTAAAAATATGCATTTATAGAGACCAAGTCTTGAATTCAATCAGGAATCGAAGCCGAAAGAGAAGGTCATTCTATTTCTGAATTTTCAAATCTTGCACACAGATGAAGAATGAATTCATTAGTGCTGGCCCAGGACATCACGACCAAATGAGTCTGAAAGGCCATCAGATGAGCAGATTATTGAGATGGGGCCGGACCTTCAGGAAAGGGGTAAGAGAGGAGGAAGACAATGGGGAAAGGAACTCTTGGGGCTGCCAGGTCAGGGGTACCTTCTAAATGCATGAAAAGCCAACATAATGAAAACATTAAGAAACACACTGTACCATTTAGGACATAAGCAAACAAAACTTAAAATGAAAAGAGAAAATAAAAAAAGAACCACCTTGCTTTCTTCAAACCAAGGCAGCACTCAGTGACCTAAGGTATGGCCAACTATCACTCCCATCCGAAAAGGGGCTGCTTCCACCTCTGGACTTGAAGGACCTCCAGGCATTCAGCGCGGACAGCGCCAGCACTCACGGAGAAAGCCAGTGGCATTTCCATTTTTGAGATCACATGCTCAAGTGAGTGAATATCCCTGTAGTATTTTATAACAGTAATACGTGCGACTGGTAAAGGGTTTGTCATTCACATTACACTAAGCTCAGGTCCTCTTCAGTTTCAGCAAGCAGGGTTGTGTCATCCGCATAACGCACTAAGCTCATTACTTTTCTCAGTAACATGATGAATGGGAAATATGAAGATAGAGAGATTTTCTGATTCTCAATGCTCAATTGGTTCCTGGCACCCAGACTCAGTTATGGGATCCTTCTCGTGTCAGGATTCCTAAAATTCCTCTTTCTACCTGACCCTAAAGAGAAATGTTAGGATTACGCCAGATGGTAATTTCATCTGTGCATATACATTCTTTTTAAAGTAAGAGCTCCAAAGTAAGTATAAGCAAAGGATAAGAGCAAATAAGTGTGTTATTTCAAAAGTTCTCCATTTTCTTAAAAGATAAAGGGTGAACCACCACAACTTCAGCAAATCAAAGCCGGATCCTAGGACAGGGCACACCAGTGGAGCCTACAGAGTCTGAAGAATGAGCTGGAATTCACTTGAAATGGAGAGGGAACAAGTGGATGAATGAAAAACAACTTGCTAAAGGAATGTGAAGCTTGGTGATAATCTTTCTCTTGTTATGAAGTTTCTAAGACTACCTGACAGACATGCTGCATGACTCATCTTCTAACACTGGCTGCAGGTACTAAATGTTTTCTACTGTATAATCAAATAAAATAACTTCCATGGCTTTAAGAGAGAGGCAAATAGGATCAGTGCTTTATAGAAGAGAAGGTGTCACTTTGATATTTTCCTCTAATATGTATCATTTGAAAAGTCATCTAACTTGTCTGGGTTGGGGGGGGTCTAGGTATATAGACCTTCAAACTGCCACGTCTTACAAACATTAACAAACAAGTGTTTAACACACACACACAAGCATAACATACACTTTCTGGAAACAGAAAAATCTGCCTAATAAATAGGAAGAAACAAAACAAAGTATCAAACACAATAAAATACTAGATTTGGGCTAGGGTCCATTTGGGTATTTGGAATAAGCAGACCTGAAGAAGGGCTAGAATGGGACATGGACAATTTGTTTTGCTTTTGCAGTCATGAATTTTGAACACAACCATGAGGATAGAGCATATGAGGAATTCATGAGCCTAGGCACACGTGCAGCCCTTTCTGTGACACGGATGCATAACTTACGGATGACAGGGCATGCTTCAGACCAACGACCTGGGCGGAGGGCGAGGAGGTGACATCTTGTTCCATCAGCTGCTTCATTTTCTCTCTCTCCGTTGATATTGCATTAAAGGCTGACCTTAAAGTGAAGTAAACTATAAAGATATAATCATTATAAAAAGGAATAAAGGAAGAGGGATGATTTTAAAACATACTAAACAGAATGCATTATCTTTTAAAAGAATTTAGAAAAGTAACAGCTCTGAATATTTTGTAAATTGAAGAAATGCATATTAGAAGCTGATTTTAATTATTTTTAAACTTCTGCACAAAGATACGTAGTCCTTCAACATTTTTCACATGTACAAGTTAGTGGATCAATTGCATTATTTTGTGCAATCATTGCTGGTAACTGTAGCCAAATTTCCCACCGCCATAAACAGAAACTCAATGCTTCCTAAACAATGGCTCCCTCTTTCCTGCTCCCTCTCACCTGGTAACCACTCATAAACCTTGGTCTCTGTATACTTGCCTATTCTAGATACACAGTCATACAACACTATGGGATCATACAGGATTAGTCCTTTGTGATAACAGTGTACTTTACTCAGCATAATGTTTTCAAAGTTCATATCCATTATGATTTGTATCAGGACTTCATTTCTCCTTACAGCTAATATTCCATTGTAGGAGTATCTAAACCAATCTTTTTTTTTAAAATAAAATTTTTATTTTATACTGGTTTACTTACAAAGTTGGTATATATTGTTTTTCACACGGGATCTTTCCAATTTCCTTTACCTACCCTACTGCAAAATTCCATTACTTTATGACTTATCATTAGGATTTCTTTGCCACTTGAAAGGACTATGTTTCTGAGAGATCAAGTATTAGCATGTTATTTTGCTTGTATCTCAAAGTCTGGAGAAATTATAAAATAAAACTTAAAGTTGCCAAGGAGAAAATGTTAACACTGCACCTTGATCAGGTGATTATAATTAATCCTCAATGAGAGGCAGAGGGACTTCTGTGCCTCCGGACATGACACCTGGGAAAGATGCACCATGGCCTCTGTTAGATGCCAGCTGCCATTAGATGTCCTAAGTCTGATCAGGAAATTCAGATCGACTCAAAATAAACATTCTGCTTTTAAAAAACAGCCTGTTTTCTTAAAAACGGTCGTTTTATAAAAAACAAAGGTGGCTAAACTGCTTGTAACCAAAGAAGAGTATCTCTGGTGGCACTGTACATAGAGTTGCACCAA
This sequence comes from Elephantulus edwardii, assembly GCF_000299155.1. Classification (NCBI taxonomy): domain Eukaryota; kingdom Metazoa; phylum Chordata; class Mammalia; order Macroscelidea; family Macroscelididae; genus Elephantulus; species Elephantulus edwardii. Next base: position 997,410 of record NW_006400155.1, read on the forward strand.
AGGCCACCTGTCTCTGGGGGTTCAAATCCACCAGTGACTCTGTAGGAGAAAGAGACAATTTCCTTCTATGTGATTTACAGCCTCAGAAACACACTGAAGTGTCTTCTATTAATCAATCCCAACTCCATGGCAATGAGGCTGGGTTTTGAGTTTTAAAGAGGCATAGTAATTAAATGCAATATATAAGCATGGACTACCAAGAGAAAGACATTCCTCTAGGTCGTATAGCCCTGGTGTACAAGTTGCCGTCCCGCGGTCACTTGTGGTTGCTGTGAGGCTGAACACTGTGACACGCATGTGTCAAATGCTTTAATGGTTGGCTACCCAATTTGGACTGAGAGTGGGGTGGAGCTCCCCGATTGAACAAGCGTGGAAGGAGGAGTGGCAACCACTTCCATAATAGCTTGCCTCAGGAAACCCTATGAACTTGGAGAGAGGATGAAAGGCACCCAAACATCAAGGACTCTCCTTCATAGGGTCGCTATGAGTCGCCTGCGACTCGACGGCACTTAACAACAACAACAACAACAACAACACATTGTACTTTACACTGAAGGAGAAAATACTGGTAAAGTCCACTACTAAAATATTTTTTTCAAAGACTGGAATATAGAGTGGATAAAAATATTGCTTGAATACTGAAGTTTTCTAATTTGATAATTATTATGACTACATACCAGCATATCCCTAATCTTAAGAAACATATACAAAAGCCAAACATATACAAAAGTTTAGATCTTTGTTGTTGCTGTTATGTGCTATCAAGTCACCTTCAACCCATAGCGACCCTATGTACAATATCTCTGAAACCTGTCCTATCCTGAGACAGCCTCACTGACTCCGACATATCTTCCCCAATTACCCCAGGTATTGTGTCAATTAATCTCACTCTAGGTCTTCCTCTCCTGTGCTGTCCCTCTACCCTTCCAAGCATGATTCCTTCTCCAAGGACCAGTTTCTACTGGCCACATGCCCACAATATATGAGATAAAGCTTCAAAATCCTTGCTTCCAAGGAGAAACTTGGTTTCACCCTCTCCAAGACAGACCTGTTTGTTCTCTTGGCAGTCCCTGATATGTTCAGTCCTCCTCTCCAGCACCACAGCTCGAAGGCATTGATTCTTCTTCTATCATCCTTAGACATTGTTAAACAGTAAGTAACTACAAAGACTATGGCTTCCTGGCCCAAGTATAGGTTTCTCATGAGCATAATCAAGTTTGGATCCTGTTGTTGTTGTTGTTATGTGCCATCGAGTCACTTGCGATCATAGCGACCCTATGTACAACAGCCCTAAACTCCGCTCTGTCCTGTGCCAATCGCACCGTCTCTGACACTCCCATCCCAATTATCCCAGTCACTGAATCAATCCACCTCATAGAGGGCCTTCCTCTACTGCGCTGTCCCTCCACCCTCCCAAGCATGATGTCCCTCTCCAAGGACCGGTCTCTCCTCACAACATGTCCAAAATATGTTAGACGGAGCCTCAGAATCCTTACTTCCAAGAAGCCACCCGGTTTAACCCTTTCCAGGACAAATCTGTTTGTTTTCCTAGCAGTCCATGGTATTCTCAATACTCTTCTCCAGCACCACAGCTCAAAGGCATCAATTCTCCTTCTATCCTCCTTGGTCATTGTCCAACTCTCTGATGCATAACAAGTGATTGGGACTGGAACAGCATATCAACAGAGAACTACCAGAAGTCCAGGCTGGGTTTAGAAGGGGTCGTGGTACTAGAGATATTGTAGCTGATGTTAGATGGATCTTGGCTGAAAACAGGGAATACCAGAGGAATGTCTATCTGTGTTTCATTGACTATGCAAAGGCATTTGACTGTGTAGATCATAACAAACTATGGCTGACTCTGAGAAGAATGGGAATCCCAGAACACTTGATCGTTCTAATGCGAAACTTATACTTGGACCAGGAGGCAGTCGTCAGAACAGAGCAAGGGAACACTGCATGGTTCAAAATTGGGAAGGGCGTACGCCAGGGATGCATCCTATCTCCATACCTTTTCAACCTATATGCGGAATAGATTATCCGGGAGGCTGGGCTCTATGAGGAGAAATGTGGGGTCAAGATTGGTGGACGATTTATCAACAACCTGCGTTATGCGGATGACACAACCCTGCTTGCTGAAACTGAAGAGGACCTGAAGCGCCTGCTGCAGAGTGTCAAGGACTGCAGCCTACAATATGGATTAAGGCTCAATGTCAAGAAGACAAAGATTCTCACCACTGGACCAATTGGCAGCATCAGGATGGATGGTGAAGAGATTGAGATTGTACACAGCTTTAGTTTGCTTGGCTCCATAGTCAACTGTCTTGGCAACAGCAGCCAGGAAATTAAAAGGTGCATTGCCATGGGAAAGTCTGCTGTTAGGGACCTCTCCAAAGTACTGAAAAGCAATGGTGTCTCTCTGCAGACTAAGGTGCGTCTGATACAGGCTTTGGTCTTCCCAATCACTTGTTATGCATCAGAGAGAACAAATTGTATAGTTCAGAAAAATGTGTGTGAAGAAAAGAGAGGGGTGAATATAAAAAATGATGAATGTGGACAAAAGGTAGATGGGTCTTCTCTGAATTATATTTGTAACTTTTCTAAAAGTTTGAAAAGTCTCTAAAAATATATGTGTCACTTAACCCCTCCCCCCTTGCTAATCCTTCTAGCTACCTGACTCAGCATTTTCATCTCGAATTTTGACATTGAACTCATTCTAGTGAACATTTAGATACATGAAGAACTCAGGACTAGGAGACACTGACATTTTAGAAATCATTAATGTATATCAAGAGGCTCAAAGACTTTTGATCGTATAATACACACATTATCTCTTTGACATGGAAACTGTCTTCTAACGTACTGATCATGGATATCACAAGAATACTATCTTTTCAATGCTCTTCACTATGTTCTGCTGGAGAAGGGCAGGAGAAACGAAAAGACTGGGATCCACTTCTTGGCAAAAAGCCTAGCATATTATTCCATTCCTTAGGGCTGCGGTTTTAGAGACTCTGTCATCTAAGAGCAGCCTATTTACTGACACAGAAACTAAGTACAAATCAATGACTTCCTCCCTTCATGTCACAGCCATGACAACTGAACTGCTCCACAGGTTGTCACCAAACTGGTCTAAAGTTGTGGCATTTAAAATATAGACTTAAATCATCCTACAAAGTCACAGTACAGATAACCAATTTATTGAAGAAAAAAAAAAGGAAACTTAAACCAGAATGAAACAACAGGACACACATATCATGGTGTTTCTCTTCTGCTGCCAGAAGACAGGGGTCAATAGGCACTACCATTTTCTGACAATGCCTAGGGAATGCCCTTGGCTCTTTGATTTGAACAGCTCAGCTGAGTAAATAAAGGCCAGTACAACACAGAGCCCTGAATCTTTCCAGCTTTTCCATTTAGTAACTGCATGACCTGTAGAAAACTTATGAAGAACCTCAACACTAGTTTCCTCATTTTAAATGAAGATGGTAATAGTATTTACTTCATAAGATTGCTGTGAGGATTAAATAAGATAATGCATGCAAGCCACTTAGCATGATGCCTGGCAAGTAATAAACACTAAATGTGAGTTACTGCAGTAAAAATCATGAAGAAGATGAGAGAGGTCCAGGAGGATAGAAGTTGACCGCAGTCCCTTGGAACACAGACAGCAGGCCTATGTGGACAGTTTTCTCTTTCCAGGTCAATCCTTGCCAGAAAACCCTGCAGTTCTGTGACTATGGACTGAGCAGGATCTAGTGAGTGGTGTCTAAGGTGGTCTAAACAGGGCAGCAACAAGCCAGGCAGCCCACCGCACTTTATATCCTACTATGTCCCTTTCCCATGCAACGCACAGAAGATAGATCTGAGTGCATCCCGAGGGACCCACCTCTACCCCGTCAGGTGAACAGGCTCTAAGTAAAAGAAATGGAACACTCAGCTCACTGCCAAATCAATTCCTCCTGCTTTCAGAGAGCAGCAAGCAAACAAGCAAGGCTTTCCACCAAACAAGAAGAATCCCATTAAATTTGTACATCACATACACATAGATGATAAAACGATAATGAAAAGCATAAAAGTGATTACTGTGAGAGCCAGAATAGCAGGGATTTTAAGCAGGGAGGGTGGATAGTGAGACAGGAAATAGACTGATAGGGTGTCCTAGGTGCCGGCATGCACTAGTTTTGGGCCTGGGTGGGGGGCAGTTACTCATTTTACGATACACTTTTTTACACAGTTCAGTAGGTGTGCTACTTTATAGTTAAAAAGGATAAAATAAAATTAAAAAACACCCAAGAGTATTAGAGGGAAAAGAAATCAAATACATACGTGTGTTATATCTATTATGTTGAGTTGAAACCAACTCATAAGTGATCCTGATGGCTTTTTGGAGGCTGTAAATAACCCAGGAGGTTGTTCGCCTTTCTCCTGAGGAGCAGCAGATGAATATAAACTGCCTGCCTTTGTGTTGGCTGCACAACTTCTTACCCACTAGACCACAAAGTCAGCCACTAGCTTCCGAAATGTACAGGATGCCACAATGAAACTCAGCTTCATTATATTTGATGTAACCCTGATTTATCATTATAATGACAGGGCAACTCAACACCCCAATCTCCCTTCCTCAAAGAGAAGAAATTACATCTATCTAATAACTTAGGTAAGAAAACCTGGTTAAATGCTCAGAAGCTAACTTACCATTCCAGTTCAAACTCACCCAGTTGTTCTGCACAAGTAAGGCCTTGAAGCATGTTATAGGAAAGGTTATGTTCTAGAAAACCTGTAGGGCAGTTCTATTCCACTACAGGGGTCAATCCAAGTTAAAAAAAAATCAATTCAAAATACCCCAAATCACAATAATCTGACAAGTACTTAATGGGCCTTACTGACTGTTGACTATGACCTTTCCTTCTTCGTTGGTGAGACCCAAAGGACACTGACCATACTTCACTAGTTTTCTCCAAAGATTTTTAAATTTTTTTAAAAGAAATATGTAGTTGGTGTTTTCAGGCATTTTTAAAAGTAACGTTTCATAAAATGTTGGTGTTGTGTGTTACCTAGTCACCTGTGACTCATAGCAACCCTATGTATATATGTCTGAACCCTGCCCTATCATGAGCCAGTGTCACTGACTCAAACACACCTACGCTCATCACCCCAGTTACTACGTCAATCCATCTCACTGGGGCTCTTCCTCTCTTGTGCTGTCCCTCCACCCTTCCAAACATGATCTCCAAGGACTTGGTCCCTCCAGGAAAAATCCTCGCCTCCAAAGACTAACTTGGTTTCATCTTCTCCAGGACAGACCTCTTTGTTCTCTTGGCAGTCCATGTCATGTTCAATACTCTTCTCCAGCACCACAACTTAAAGACATTTATTCTTCTTCTATCATTCATAGCCACTGTCCAGCTCTCTGATCCATAGCAAGCAACTGTGAAGACCATGGCCTAGATCAGGTACCCCTTAATCTCTAGGCTGACATCAGTGCTCTTTAGCACTTTGGAGAAGTCCCTGACAGCAAATTTCTCTAATGCAATTTGTCTTTGTAAGATCCATGGAATATATTTTGGAAAATGTAAAAAGCTCATATGTGCAAAAGAAAGCAAATGACTTCTCACAGGTTTCAGTACATTTGTTTCTATTTGCTCATGTGTGTACCAACATACACACAAAGCCAGGAATACAAACCCATAGAAATGAGTTCACTGATAGAGCATAAAAATAATTTACAGTCTGTAATGTAATAAAGACTTTAAAAATGAGAGTTGTTATATGTTGGTTGCCTAACATCTGATGTAGCTTTATAAGACAGTAGGAATATAAAGTCAGATTCACTTAGCAAGTTGGGGGGAAAGTAAAAGGTAGCATAGACTATGTTCTAACATCACTGGCATTCTGGTATTATTTACTGCAGTTCAGTTGTTCTGGAATCAGTCAACAGACTAGAGACACAGTCAAAAAAGAACAGCAGTAACTTTTGGTTAAAAAAAAATAAAAGAAAAAAGAAGGCTTACATACCTGGGAAAGCTATCACATTGTTTCAAGTGTGAGTGTGATTGTATCCAAGTGTGAGCACACATCACAGGGAGCATCAGCATAACAATTGTTCCTTGTTTCTGTGTCTGTTACAGCCTGTCTTGAGGGACTCCTTGATCTAAGGCAAGGGGAGTTTTTTTTCTGTTTCTGAGAGTATATTTTAAAATCACAAGAAGAGAAGATAGCTTCTCTGGTTCCCTGTGGAATGCACTGTTCCATGGGCTCGGGATGCTGAGCAAACACACGTGACTCTTTCTCTTTGTACAAACTGAGTTAGTCTACGTAAGTGGCAGTTCTGCCACCAGCAGGTTTTCACAAAGTTGGAAAGGCAGAGCAGCTGGCTGAGGCCCCTTACAGACTTTCATTATGTAGGTTCAGACCTCTGCAGGCAGACTGATCAATGGACAGAGTCAATATGGCACCCTCTGCCCTGCTGAGGAAGCAGCTTCCAAAATGAAGGCAGAATGCAGGACTTCTGCCTTCTACAGGGCATTATCTTAAAAAGATAGTTCATGTTATTAAAAATGAATGGTATCATTTAGGAATTTTCTCCCATAGATCTGAAAGTGACCTAGCTAAAATGATGCTTTCATATTACAGAATGACCAAGTAGATGTGTGAAGAGCTTTTAAGGGACAAGTCAGCTAATTCTTTCCACTATACAGATGGAGAGGTGTTAAAGTTACACAGCCCTAGGGGAAGGTGAATGGTGCTGGGGTGGGTTTGATGCTGAAATTTTTTGTGATTTTAACGGAAGTTTAAGAGGCCGAAACTTTTAACAACACAAAGTGATTTATTCATAGACAAGCTTGGCTTATGTATTAAATGTTCTAGATTAAGAGAGCTGAAGGAATAAACATCAAAAGCATTTAGTATTTTCAGTATAATTTTATTTTAGCTGTTCTAGTTGGTAGGTAGTAGTATCTCATCATGGTTTTAATTTGCATTTCCCTAATGATTAGTGATGTAAAACATCTATTTCTAATTTTTATATGATAAACTATGATAATCTACAAGTTGTTTTCAGATTTCACCAGTGAAGCTCAACATCAAGACGACAAAGATTCTCACCACTGGACCAACTGGCAGCACCATATTAGATGGAGAAGAGATTGAAGTTGTTAGCAATTACAGCTTGCTTGGATCCACAATCAACACTCTTAACACCAGCAGTCAGGAAATCAAAACACAAACTGCAATAGGAAAATCTGCTGTCATGGACCTCTCCAAAGTGCTGAAGAGCAACAATGTCAATCTAGATATAAAGATGCGCCTAATCCAGGAAATGGTCTTCTCAATTACTTGTTTCAGAGAGTTGGACAATGACTAATGGTGATAAAAGAATATATGCCTTTGGGTTGTGGTGCTGGAGAAGAGTCTTGAACATACCATGGACTGCCAAGAAAACAAATAGGCCTGTCTTGGAGAGGGTGAAACCAAGTCTCTCCTTGGAGGCTAGGATTTTGAAGCTCAGCCTCACTCACTTTGGGCATGTAGTTAGGAAAGATTGGTCCTTGGAGAATGACATCACGCTTGGAAGGGTGGACGGACAATGCAGGAAAAGAAGGCCTCAGATGAGATGGATTGATAGAGTAACTGGGGCAATAGGGATTGGTGTGTGAGACTGGCTCAGGACAGGGGAGGGTTCAGAGCGTCTGTATATAGGGTCGCTTTGCATTGCAGGCAACTCAACAGCACCTAACAACAATAATATACTATAACAGGTTTGGAAGCAGGAGTGGCATCCACTTCCTAAACAACATGTCACCACCGTAAACTCTATGAACTTTGATAAATGTCGATAGTTGTAGATGGGCTTCAAGCCTTTTGTTCACAGGGTCACTATGAGTCATGCTTGACTTGAAGGCAATCAACAACAACAACAATGTGAGCATTATGCAGTGCAATTCTACCACATGTGTAGATTCCTATAACTACTAGCAACAATAAAGATATGGGACTTTCCCCACCAGATGCTCTGCCGGGAAAGGAGGGACAATTTCCTCCTGTACCAGTCAGATCTGATTTGACGGTACACTCACACAAAAATTTAAAAAAAAAAAAAAAAGATATGGGACTTTCCAACCTCACAAAGACACTTCACACTCTCCTCATAGTCATGCTTAGGCTGCTCTCTGTTTCCTCCTCCTCTAAACTCTGACAACCTCTAATCTCATATCCAGCCATATAATTTTGTCATTTCAAGGATGCTGTATAAGTAGACTAATAGCTTTTTGAGATTGGCTATTTTCACTTACTATTACATCCTAAAAGCCCATCCAAGTTGCTACAAATATCAATAGTTTCCTTCTTGTTAGAGCTTCGATCTGATGGCCTACTAGGTAAGGAAATACTCTGCAAGCCAAAGTCAGGTGGTGCAAATCCACTAGCAGCTCTATTGGAGAAAGATGGATGACATCCTGCTAACGCAATGTAAAGCCTCTGAAAACCTGCTGCAGAGTCAGCTATGAGTGGGTTCTGATGATGATGAGTAGTCTTTCCATAATACAGGCATACTCAATTTGCTTAATCACCTGTTATTTCCAGCATTTGGATATTGCAAAGAATGCTACTCTGAGCATCTGCATATTGCTTAGTCTGGACCTACGTTTTCATTTTCTGGAATACATGGGTGAGAATGTAACTGCTGGCTTTCTAACAAGTGTGTGTTTGGCTTTGCAAAATAATCTGCTAAACTATTTTCTAGAGTACTTGAATCATATTACATTTCCAGCAGTAATACAATAAAGATACAGTTTCTCTGAATTTTCACAAGCTTTTGTTATTTTCAGGATCATTTTATTTTCACTGTCCTAGTAGGTAGGTAGTAGGATCTTATTACAGTTTTAATTTGCATTCCTCTAATGCTTAATGTTGTTGTTGTTATGTGCATCAAGTTGCCTATGATTCAGAGCGACCCTTTGTACAGCAGCTCTGAAGCCTGCCCTGTCCTGAGCCAGTCTCATAGATTCCATACACCCACTCCTATTGCCTAAGTTACTTTATCAATCCATCTCATCCAGGGTCTTCCATCTATTTCTAATTTTTTATACGATAAATGGTGCTATCATGAATATCTTCATTAGGATGTTGTTGTTGTTGTCATTGTTTTGTACTAAGGAGTCAGAACCGACCCACAGCTGACCCTCCAGCGGGTTTTCAGAGGCAGTTAATCACACAGTAGGAGACTGCCCATCCTTCTCCACAGAGCAACTAGTGGATATGAACCATACACCTTCAGGATTGCAACGTGGTTCCTTACCACTAGGTCATCAGTGCTATTAGAATTTGAATTAATTAGAATAAATTTTTAAATTAATTCCTACACAGCCAACACCCTTGGCACCAGCAGTCAGGAAATCAAAAAGCGTATCGCGATGGGAAAGTCTGCTGTTAGGGACCTCTCTAAAGTACTCAGGAACAACGGAGTCTCTCTGGAGACTAAGGTGCGCCTGATACAGGCCATGG
>NW_006400155.1:1011334-1012582 GCF_000299155.1 Elephantulus edwardii
TTAGACTATTCTCTCCCCCATAGACTTCAATGCCATAAACATATTTCATCCAGTTTTTCTCAGTTTTACCCCCACCCCAATGTCAGCCTCATTCTACAACAGTGGCACCATGTAGCATTTGTCCCTTTGTGACTGAGATACCTCACTCAGCATAATGTCCTCCAGGGTCACCCATTTTTAATAATATTGCATGCGTTCTTTAATATAAGATTAGAGTCATTCTCAGCCAGGGATAATTTTTGCGCTCAGGAAATACATGGCAAAATCGGGAGACCATTTTGGTTGTCACAACTGACGGGAAAGTGTGCTATTGGCATCTAGTGGATAGAGACCAGAGATGCTACAAACCATCCTATAAACTATAAGACATACCAAAATAATGAATCGCCAAAGGCCAGTATTACTAATGTTAAGAAACCCAGCTTTACACAGTCAGCTCCACCCACCAGCACAGTGGCTTGGGTTGAAAAACAGAATGAATTTGACTGTCTTGCCCAGCCAATTAACCACATGTATGTGTTAAGACTGTACCATGGAATTATCACACACAATCAGACAGGAACACATTTAGACACAGAGCTCAAGCAGTTGTCAGCTGTTACCAAGTAGGGTCAACTCACAGCAGCCCTGTTGTTGTTATTGTTGTTGTTATGTGTCGTTGAGTCACTTGCGACTCATAGCGACCCTATGTACAACAGCCCTAAACTCTGCTCTGTCCTGTGCCAATTGCACCGTCTCTGACACACCCATCCCAATTACCCCAATCACTGAATCAATCCACCTCATAGGGGGCCTTCCCCTCCTGCGCTGTCCCTCCACCCTTCCAAGCATGATGTCCCTCTCCAAGGACCTGTCCCTCCTTACAACACGTCCAAACTATGTTGCCTCCAAGGAGCAGCCCAGTTTGACCCTTTCCAGGATGAATCTGTTTGTTTTCCTAGCAGTCCACAGTACCCTCAATACTCTTCTCCAGCACCACAGCTCAAAGGCATCAATTCTTCTATCCTTCTTAGTCACTGTCCAGTTCTCTGATGCATAACAAGTGATAGCAAAGACCATGGCCTGTATCAGGTGCACCTTAGTCCTGAAAAAGACACCATTGCTCTTCAGTACTTTGGAGAGGTCCCTAACAGCAGACTTTCCCATGGCAATACGTTTTCTAATTTCCTGGCTGCTGGTGCTGAGAGTGTTGACTGTGGAGGCAAGCAAACTGAAGCTGTGAACAATCTCAGTCTATTCACCATCCAT
>NW_006400155.1:1012682-1022902 GCF_000299155.1 Elephantulus edwardii
GTAATCAGGATGGGTGTGTCGGAGGCAGTGCGGTTGGTGCAGGATAGAGCAGGGTTTAGGGCTGTTGTGCATAGGGTCGCTATGAGTCGAAAACGGCTCGACGGCACATAACAACAACAACAACAACCAATGTATTCCTTGAAGTAAAATTACTAGATAAAAAGATTACAAAAATTTAAAACATAGTACCAAATTGCCCTATAGAAATGTATCTATTTATGTTTCCAATAGTAGTACATGGATTCCTCTACTTTAATATTGTTGTTAATTGCCTTAATGAACATTAAGTGCCTTAATGAACAATATCATCTGAAAGTAACATTTGATTAGGCACTAAATGCATGACAACAATCTGGAACAAAGTGGAGTGGAGGAGGAGGAGGGAAGAAAATGTGCAACAATGAATGAATGAAAACTCCATCTTTCTGTACAGAAAAAAAAAATACCTAAAACTTTCTCACTATCTCTCCCAGGAAGATTGACATGAAACTTCTGGCCAGTACATTCCACACTACGAATGAAGCAAAATAAAAGAAAAACAAAGTTGTCTCAAATCTTAATAGAGCAGAAAATGAGCTAAATGTGTCAATATAGGATGCCCTCTCCAAGGACATCCTATATTCAGATAGCATTTAAAGTGTTTACCAAACACATTACAAAGAAAGAAAAGCCATTTACCTTTATGGGCAATATGACACAGGTCTTCCTGCATTTTGGAAAACTCTGATGACGTTTCCGAGCCATCAGAGTAATTCTTCTCTTCTCCAAAATCTAGTGTTGATAAGTTCGGGTTGGAGGAGTGCAATCTCAGCGGGCCAGAGAAAGGCTTAGGGACCTACAGCGACACCAGTGAGAGAGCTGTTTGCAGTTGCAGGTGACTTAGAACATTTGGTTGGTTGGTTCTGCCTAGGTAACTAAAGCTTTCTATCCAATGGGGTGACTCCTATTTACAAGATAAAGCCAAAAACACAGGAAGTATTTTCCAAAGCAACTTGCCACTGAGTTCTTGAGAAATACAAGTGGGTGAGAAATTATACATTCTTTTGGAAATTATAGAACCATTAAGTCTATAATTTTGAAATGACAGCCCCATATGCCAAGCTCTTTCTCATTTAGAACCCAATTTCTTCCTGTTGAAAAAGAAAAAAAATCACCCATATCAAGGTTGCAAACAGTGAGCTGGTTTTATATTTCTTTTTTTATAGTTGCATGTGTAATGTCTACAAAACAAAGTGACTTCTCACATGCTTGTAAATGAATTACTTTTTCTTTTAAAATTATTTAAGATAAACCCAGAGAGCTCTGAACCAAAGAATAATTAAGATTAGATGAGATTATCTAAGACCACGTTTCATTTAAACTCTTACAAAGTTGCAATGGAACAGGCAGAAGTCAGTGTTTAGCTAGTGGTCTCCAGCGTGGGTGGGTGTTGGTCTGGCCTGGCACCTGATGGGGGATTGGGAAGTTGAAGACAGAAGGTAAAAGGGAATCTGCACAAGGCCTTGCTCCCAGAGATTCAGGCCCATGGACCACTGGCAGAGGGGACGGGTCATAGCACAGCGCCACAGCAGCTACCAACGAGGCACACACACTTGAGCAGGAGAGGAGGAACACCAGAGAGGGGAAACCAAAATCCTGCCATTGGCTTTCACCTTCCAAGTTCATATCATTTTCATCTTCAAAAATATTTTCTCCCCTACCCTATATCCATAGCATGCTTATTCTACTCTCTGAAATATCTAAGTTATTGGATTCATCTCCTTGCATAGGATTTTTTAGGGAGATTGGTCTCCTCCTGAGTTAAGGGAGCCCTAGCTCATGGTGTGCAAAGCAGGGCGCCATGGTTACCTGTAGCGTTCCTTTAGCATCTTTGCCAATAGCTCTGGACCGCCACCTCCTGTGGGATCTTTTTTCCTTTTTGGGACTTTCAAAAGCTCCACCCTTTTTATCAAAACAGGAAAGAGAGCACAGACAGTAAGGTCCTCCGAACCAAAAGGGATAAGTGCACGCAAGGTGAGCCTCTCCAATCCCTCAGGCTTCGCTGAAGCAACCAGTCAGACAACATCCCATTGTTAGTGGAAGCGAGGGGAGGAGACAGACAGCAGAGGCCAGAAGACAAGCAAAAGAGGGGACTGGCTAACCTGGATGGCGTTGATAGCTGGTGCGGAATACGTCCGGTGTAGAACGTCCATATTTTCTAGGAGCTGGCTCATTTCCACCAGGTAGGTGTGACAGTGTGCCAGGTCTGGGGAGAAAGAGAAGACTGTTCACAGCCCTCTACTTTGAAGGCAGAGAAAAGACATGCCCAAGTTGGCATGATGCAAGGTTTTCTACTGCATTTCAGATCCTTTTCATATTTATCTCTAGGAACTTTTACTTGCTTTTTTATTTGAAACACAACAGAGAAAATAGTGGTTAAAAGCATGAAGTTGGATCCACACGGCCTCAGTTTGAATCTACTTAACAAACTATGAATCTTGGACAAATTATATAGCTTCTCTGAGCCTCAGTCTTCTCACCTGGAAAATGGTGATGGTTAACAGACTCTTGCTCACAGGCTATGAGAGTGGAGTGAGTTGGCCCATGAGAGTGTTTAGACTGTAAGTACCAAACACACCAGCTGTTATCAGCTTCACTGCGACTGCTGATCATGCAAAACAGGCAGTTGTTGCTGGCTTGTAAGGACCACACTAAATGATGCAACTAAAAGGAGAACTGCATTAGTGTCTAAAGATACCTCTGTCTCTCTTGGTTGTGTACCTGGCAGGATAGCAAACTGAACTGAGAGAACCTAGATTTGGACCAGTTCACAGGTCACTAACTCAAGCGTCCATAATTTGCTATCACGATGCATACAGTTGTTTTTGCTGAGGGATGAGGGCCCAACATAAACCAAACGCACAGCCATCTAGTCAATTCCAACTCAAAGCAACATTAGAAGGCAAAGAAGGACTGACACATCATGCCCCTGTGGAATGGCTGGTGGGTTTCAAACAGCCAACCTTTCAGTTATCAGTCAAGTGCTTTAACTATGTCTTAGGATAGCAAAAACCCCAATGCCATGGAGTTGGATCCATTCAGAGCTACCCTATAGGGCAGAGAACTGTCATATCTTTTTCTCCAATAGGGTCGCTATAAGTCGTTTACCACTCAATGGAACCTAACAACAACAACAACACACATTGCAGATGACTCAATAGCACATAACAACAATAACATACTATGACATGTTTGGAAGGAGTCGCATCCACTTCCTAAACAACATGCCTCTGGAAACTCTATGAACTTTGATAAATGTCAAGAGTTGTAGAGGGGCTTCAGACCTTTTGTTCATAGGGTCACTGTAAGTCATGCTCAACTCAAAGGCAATCAACAACAACAAGCTTCCAGATCTGCCTATTACTTTAGGATGGCAGCTTTCAAATTTCAGTATCATCAGAATCACTGAATGCAGCTGCTGAAACAAATCCATAGACTGCAGCCCCAGTTGTCATCTAGCATGTCTGGGGTGAGCCAGGGGTCTGACTTCCTAAGTTCAATGACTGCACTGATGCTGCTAGTGCAGGGACCACATTTTGAGGACCGCTGCTGCAGCATGTCACTCTGTGAAGTTCACGAGTGATGGTCACTGGGGAGTTAAGGCCTATAAGCTCTCAGGTATAGTAATATTCACACTTTATTCAACAGAAGAAAAAGACAACTTTCTTTAACAATGCTTCACAATGCTTGACTATACTTGGAATCACCTGGAAAATTTCACAAGTTGCAATGTGCCCCCAAGTCCCACACAGAGCATCAAATTAAAGTATACCTACCCCCATTGGTGGGTTCCTCTTTTTGTTCTCCCAGTGATTCTAATTAAGGTTAAAAACAGGTGGTTCTCACTATAAGCTGTTTGAAATGCTGACAACATATCAGAATCACTCAGGAAACTAGAAAACTTCCTAAGAAACCCTAGTGGTGTAATTGGTTAAATGTTGGACTGGTAACCAAAAGGTCAGTGGTTCAAACCTAGCAACTCCTTTAAGGCTGGCGAATGAGGCAGTCTCCTCCAGTTAAGATTAATAGCCTTGGAAACCACCTGGGACAATTCTACCCCATTCTGTAGGATTGCTGTGAGTCAGAAGGGAATCAACAGAGTTCTGAAGGGCTTGACACCAGACCAATTTAAACAGATTCTTTGAGAGATGGGCCTGGGCCTGAGTACTTTAAAAACATCTTATTGGTATTTCCAAAGTGTACTCAAGGTTGAGCATGCCTGTTTATGCAAATTCTCCCTTTGATTTGCCCACTCATTTCTAGAACAGTCATTCTCAATCTTGAGTGTGCACTAGAATAATTTCCGGCACTTAAGGATTTTATGGAGCTAAGAATTAGTTAGAAGTTCTGTGTCAAAATCAGACATTTGGTACTTTTAAAAAGGGAAAGAATTGCTAAGAAAAGCTCTCCACTCAGAATACCCTTGTGTCCTGTACCAGTCAGATCCGATTTGAGGGTACACACACACACAAAAAAAATAATTTTTTTAAAAAAAGGAATACCCATGTGGTGGCATAAAGCTCTGTGTCCAGGGTTTGTGTTGATCAAGAGTTTAACCTAATACAATGATAATGCTTTTTAAAAAAATGAGTAGGAATACAGACAAAAGAGGAAAAGAATACACAGTCATTTATGGCATAAGTGGAGCTTCAGGCCAGTCTACCTTTTGAGCATTTTTCCATGTCCTCTGAAGAGTGCAGCCACAAAGGAACTCGAGTCTCCCCACCACAGGAAAATGACAGATTGCTTCCGGTTTGAAATGAATTCTGCTTTGATATACTGCTGCGCTGTTCCACAGACGACAAAAGAACATTACAAATGAGAACAGGGCCCAGAGGGAGCACTTTAGGGTAAAGCTGACAAGTCACCAGCGGAAGCCCTCTGCCCCAAATGAGGAAGAGGTCTCTGGCAAGGCACCCGCAGTAAACCCTAAGATCTCAGGCCATCACCCCACTTCAGCCACATTGGGCTCTAAGACCTGAACCTTCAGTCCATGATTTCTCCTCTGTCAAGTGATAATAATACCAAAGCAATGCTATAAAGGCTTGGAAATATTTTCTAACCCTACATGACTACAGACACATTTACAACATTTTATGACCAGATAAGAAAACCACACTCAAACTGATCGAGACAAAGCTAGAATAGGTGCCAAAAATATTTAGCAACATTACATTTTGCTCCCTGATAAAAGAACCAAAATCAAACTGGCTAAGAGAAAGCAAGAGTGTCTGTGGTCAATATAGTCATTTTTGAATAGTGAATTTGAGTTACTGGCCTACATGTAGTATATGCTCACATGGTTCTGATTAATCAGGCCAATCCACCTAATTAAATCCACACTCAGAGCTTTCCCCACCGCTCCACACTCCCACCTTCCTCAGGCTCCCAGACGACACTCCCCAAAAAGCCACCCACTCCTTTTAGGTACATGACTGACAACTCCCCGGTTACCTTCCTACTTGACATGGAGTCAAACATCCCAGAGGCAGAGTCTGTGACAGTAGATCCTGAGAAAAAGTGATTGACATCACGTGGAAACATGGCAATTTCATTTTGACGATACATTCTGTGGTGACGGAGCTTGGATACCCACTCATCAAAGCCATCATCTGACTTCACCTAAAATGTGTTAAATTCAAAGGAGGAGATTAAAAAAATATAAAAATATAAAAAAATCTATCACCAGCAGTTAGAAAATCAAAAGACAGATTATCCTGAGAAAATCTGTCAGGGACCTCTGCAGAGTACTGAGAAGCCTAGAGACTAAGGTGCACCTGATCCAGTCCATGGTCTTTACAATTACTTGCTATGCATCAGAGAACTGGACAATGACAGAAGAATTGATGCCTTTGGGTTGTGGTGCTGGAGAAGAATTTTGAACATACCATGGACCACCAAGAGAACAAGTAAGTCTGTCTTGGAGAGGGTGAAACTAAGTTGTGTCTTGGGAGACTAGGATTTTGAAGCTCAGTATCACATACTTTGGGCACAAGGCCTAGAAGGACTGATCCTTGGAGAAGGACATCATGCTCAGAATGGTGGAGGGACAGCGCAGGAGAGAAAGACCCTGGACGAGATGAACTGATACAGTAACTAGGGCAGTGGGGGTTGGTGTGTTGGAGCCACTGAGTCTGGCTCAGAACAGGACAGGCTTCAGAGCTGCTGTACATAGATGGTCACTAGGAGTCACAAGCAACTCGACGGCACATAACAATCAAGAAGGGAGCAATTATTCATCAAATTGAGCTCACTCTCTCTTCTCATTTTGGCACATGTGCTATTTGCCCTCACCATCAGCTCCCACTCGTGGCAACACCGCACACAACAGAATGAAGTCCTGCAACATCCTGATTACTGGTGAGCCGAATCCACTGCTGTGGTCAATGTGCTTTGGAGTGTCTTCCAACCTAGCAGCTCACCTTCCAGAACTGTATCTGTTTGGTTCCCATAGGGTTTCATGGGCTACTTTTTGGAAGTAGATTGCCAGGCCTTTCTTCCTAGTCTGTCTTTGGCTGCTGGAAGCGCCAGTGAAACCTGTCCACCCCCACATGTGACGCTGCTGGTATTTAGTGATGGGTAGTGGGCGGCACATGTAGAAATCACTTATTTAAATTGCTTTTTTCCAGTTTGATTCCTGCTGAGAATTTTCATTTTCATTCCTTTTATTCTGGATCAGAATCTATACTTTAACAAGATCCCCAGGTGGTTATTTGGAATATATTAATTCAAAGCTCTATTTGTTTTATATTTATATGGTCTGTGGGGGAAGATGTAAGAGAAAGTGAAAAGCCAGAAAAGGCCTTCGTTACTCATATCTTTGTGCTCTCTATGAAAAATATCCAATTGTTATGATTTTGTGTTTCTTCTTCAGAAAGTAAAAGGTACTGGTTACAGGAACAGACAAACTGAGATTTTGCTTTACAACATTTCCAAGTTCTCTGCTCCAACCTTTTCTTATTCTTATAAGAAAAACTAAGTAACCTCTTTTTTTTTTTTTTTTTAGAGAATCATGTCCTTTATTGAGGTTTAACCTTTAACCTACAGGATGAAGACTGGATTTGGGATGGAGAGACCAAGACATCACTAAGTTTTAGATATGTTAAGCTTGAAATACCCTGTCCATATTAGATGGACAACTTAGACAAGCTCTTCTTTTTAAAAACTCTTTAATAATTCAAAATTTAAAGATCAACCTACCCTGAATGAAAATTAATTAGAAAAATTTCCTAAAATATTTAAATTGATTAATCTTTTTTACAAAGAATATATTGTGTACAAGATGTTGATGAAACTTAGTTTTTAAAAAACTTTTCAGAAATAGGAGGAAAAAGCAAACACTGAGAAATTATCATTGACTTCCTGGATTTTCTCTAAATATACATGAACATTTAGCTGTTTTCTATCGCTGGTTGTTGCATGTCATCAAGTTGAAACCGACCGACAGCTGACCCTCCAGTAGGTTTTCAGAAGCTTCCCATCCTTCTCCCAAAGAGGAGCTGGTAGATTTGAGCCACATGCCTTTGAGATAACAGAGCAACTTCTTAACACTAGGTTACCAAAGCTGAGTATTTATTAATATAACTTCCCATAATGTTTGTAATGAATAAAAATATTATAAAATATTTTACATTCATAAAGCACTAACAAGAATAAAAATCTATGTACCATTGATATGTTTTTCCAAATTTTAGTTTCTCTTTTCAGAGAGAATGAATAGATTGATTTTCTATTTGGTCACTCATACACATTTCATTTGCTTGTTTCCAATCATTTTTCTATCCTCTTGCTTGCAGCCTCGGGAGTTGCATCCCTGGGGAAAGGCTGCCCTTTTAATCATGTGAGCTGATAGTTCTTAGGACTTAGTACCTCTCTATGTTATTGTTTATAGGCTTGTCTACCATTGAGAATGTCATGCTTGGAAGGGTGGAGGGAAAGCACAAGAGGGGAAGACTTGGGATGAGATGAATTGACTCAGTAACTGGGGTTAGGTGTGTCAGATACAGTGAAATTGGCTCAATACAGAGCAGGGTTCAGAGCTGCCATCCATAGGGTTACTAAGAATCATGGTAACTTAACAGCACATAACAACACAACTACCACCACTCAGTGAAAGTTAGGCCACCTGTGTGAGTTCGTTCCTGGCCCACAGATATTTCTTATTGGTCAACATTTATTTGTATGAATCAATATTTTTAAAGTATGTAAATGACACCAAAACGCATTACAATCAAGTTTGAGTCTGACTCATACCAAACTACCACTGGGTTTCCAACATTTACAGGAGGTGAATGCCCATCTTTCTCCCTTGAAGCAGCTGATGAATCCAAACCACTGACTTTTTGGTTAGCAGTACAGATGCAGTACCTAAAATACCACTCCACTTTGCTCCTTCTTGTTATACTGCTGAGCTGGAACAGACTCACAGCTGACCCTCCAGCAAGTCTTGGAGGCAGCGCATTGCACAGGAGATTGCCCACCCTTCTCCCACAGAGCAGCTGGTGGATTCAAACCATGTGCCTCCGGGTTGGAAGCACAGTTCCTTACTACAAAGCTGCCAGAGCTTCCTTGCAATGCCTTACATAGCCAAATATTAAGAGACAAACCAGAAACAAAAACCACCTATTATCAAGCGATTCTGACTCCTATCAAACCCTTATGTGCAAAGAACTGTTCCATGGGGCTTTCAAAACTGATCTGGTGGAAGCCGACCTCCAGGCTGCCTTCTGAGGCACCACTGAGTGGATTCACACTGCTGATTTTTTGATTAGTAGCCAAGATCTTAAGTGAATATGTCAACCAAGGAATCCTGTATCAATGGGCAAACTTATGCGGTTGTAGTTTCAGACATCTTTAAGCATTGCATGTCAGGTTAACTTCCAAGAAGACAAATCCAGGTCAATTGTGTTAAAATCTTTGCTAGTGCTCCAGCTGAAAGCAAGAAAGTGGACATAAACGTCAGTGGCATAATTCATTTTGGAACTGTTATGCTCTTATGCTGATTCTCATGTTTGTTTTGTTGGCTAATCCACCGATGAGCATATAAAACTTAAAACTCTCCAGGTAAATAACTCACTCTGCCATTTACTAGATGATGTAATAAAAACAGACACATCTATTTGTCTTCCTAAGTTAAGTTCTGGAAATGTGTTTTATTTTCCAGATGTGGTTAATCAGAATTTTACAGGAATTTTCTTACAAACTGACTGTGTCATCCTTTATATTAGCTGAATCTCTGAAACCAAAGTCAACCACTCAGAATCTTTAAGTCAATTCTGACTCATATCAACCCAATACAACCAAGCAGCACTGCCCCAAAGGGTTTCGGAGGTTGTCCATGTTCAGGGAAGTAGATTGTCATCTTGTGCTCCTGAGGAGTGGCTGGTAGGATCAAACTGCTAAACTCTGGGTCTGGCAGCCAAGTGCTAGAACTACTGTGAAACCAGGACTCTTTAACTTACCCTCCAGAGCCCTTGCAAATAAATATAAAAACTGCTCTTTTTGACTCTCTCTTATTGGTTAAGGACAGTAGAATAATCAAAGTACTGTATTAAATAAATTACTAGGGTCATTATCCTAGGTCCTTAACTAATTATAAAACTGTGGACTATTCATAGGATACTTCCCTGTTACTCAGGCCACACATCTCTAAAGCAGGGGAACAGAAACAGACCTACCACATTTTAAATTTTTGTTGCTCTGGGGCTATTAGAATGCTCAGATAACATTTACTTATACTAACAATTATATCTGATGTTTAAAAGCATAAATAAGAAACATAAAAGAGTCAACACAGTAATATAAAATTATTCTACTAGAATTCAAAGTATTTTAAGGCATTATCTTTTTCCTGCATTAAGAATTAGTGTTATTCAGTTAACCAAAATAGTTGATAAATGAAAATGCATTGTTCCCTGAATATCTAAAAACAAACCTAAGATCCATTGAGGAGACAGAAAAACAACAAACTACTCTTGAAGAGACTGGCCACTAAAACTAGGGAAAGTATCATTCCTTACATTGTTTTTGTTGTTTTTTTTTAAAATTTAGGTTGTTTATTTTTCATTTCAATGAACATCTACAGAGATTTTGGGATTCCATTCATTCATTGTCGCATCCTTCTCCCCGCACAAACCCCTCCCCCCTCCCTTTTGCTCCTCTCCTTGAAAAGCAAAAGAAAA
>NW_006400155.1:1024465-1031329 GCF_000299155.1 Elephantulus edwardii
AGGATGCAACCCTGGTGTATGCCCCTCCCAATTTTGAACCATGCAGTGTTTCCTTGCTCTGTTCTGATGACTGTCTCTTGGCCCAAGTACAGGTTTCTCATTAGCACGATCAAGTGTTCTGGGATTCCCATTCTTCTCAGAGTCAGCCAGTTTGTTATGATCCACACAGTCAAATGCCTCTGCATAGTCAATGAAACACATTCCTCTGGTATTCCCTCCTTTCAGCTAAGATCCATCTAACATTACACAGAAGCCCTATGCATATTTAAATGAAACTCTCCCCAATTCCACACTGTGTCCACAATCTCTTCTGTGTGTAAGCCCATGTTTCAGCCACTGCCTCAACCAATCTCATTATCAGCCACTGCCTCAACCAATCTCATTAGAGTCTTCCTCTTTTTCACTGACTCTCTACCTGACCAAACATGGTTATCTTCCTTCAGGAACTGGTTCTTCCTGATAACATTCCCAAAACATGTGAAACAGAGTCTCACCATCCTCACTTCTGAAAAGTCCTGACTGTACTTCTTCCAAAACGTACTATTCTTTTGGCAGCCCAGGACATTAAATATTCTTCACCAACACCACAATCCAAGGTCATCAATTCTTTGGTCTTACTTATTCACTTGTCACACTTGCACAAGCATATGAGGCAAATGAAAAACACTATGATTTGAGCCAAGCACATCTTGGTCTTTAAAGTGGTATCTTTGGTACTTAACCCTTTAAAGAGGTTCTTTGAAGCAGATTTTCTGACGCAAGTTATTTGATGACAGTTGCTTCCACGGGCACTAATTGTGGATACAAGTAAAGTGAAATCTTTGACAATTTCAATCATTTCTTTGTTATGATAAATGTTTACTGTCCAGTTGTGAGGATTTTGGTTTTCTTTGAGGTGTAATTCATACTGAAGTCTTTCAGTGTCAGCAAGAAGTGCTTCAAAATTCTTAAAGATTCACAGGTGAGTCTTATAAGACCTAGGGATCATATTAACATGTACATTCTGATTCAGTATATCTGGGATGAAATGGCAAATTTTCAACAGATGGTCAACTAGTTTGAAGCCCTGTTGAGGGGTACTATTTGGATACCTATACTTAGACAAATTCCTGACACTTATTTAGAATGTGAGAATCCTAATGAAATCCCTCCAAAATTAGCTGGAGGAATGAGGCAGGGCTCTGAAGGCTCAGTCATACGCATTTTACTGTACCTTGTATGGGGTATTGAGTATTTGTCAGTATCTTCAAACTCAAAATCTAAACTCATTGCCGTCAAGTTAGGACCAACACACAGATGATCCTCTGCTGGGTTTGAGTCTGTAAATCACACAGCAGATTACTCATCTTTCTCTTGTGGAGCTACTGAGGATTTCTAACTACCCCAGAGGTGCTAACCTTTGGGTTAACAACATAACTCTCTATGGACTGGGCCTCACAACCTGCAAAATGGCAATGAGGTCCACATGGACGGCAGGTGTATGATATCTGGTCCAGTAACTGACAACCCCTGCCCAGCACAAAGAGAACAATCCCCACCCTATGTGACAGTGCTGCCTGGGCAGCAGGCTCACCTTCAGATGGTAGATGTGCTCCTCAGTATCAAGATCAATGCACTTTGATGACTTCTTTACAGACATCACTGAGAGTCCCACGTCGATACAGCCATGCAGCTTCTCTCTCTCTATCTGCAGAAAGCATCAAGAGAACAACTAAGACTCTTGGTGCTAGAAATAACAGTGCGTCCTTGGCACTCTAGTCCTCTACACTCACCTTCCATATCCACTAACAGTAAACATAATAACTATCATTCATTAAGCACTTAGTGTGACCCAAGTGGTAGTTAATGCATGCACAGTACTTATTTCTTCTGTGAAGTAGGAAGTCTTATCCCCAGCTTACAGATGATGTCAAGAGAAGTTACGTGACAATGACTTTATACAGTCACTCAGTGAGGAAAATGGAATGTAACCCCATATGCAATATAACTCCAATGGCAGTGAATTAACTGATTAACAGAAATGCCTTTCACAGAATTAGTTTCTGGTGTTAAAATTCATTTAACGTCATTTAAAAAGAGAATATTGGTCAGGAGCTCAGAGAGCAAAAAAGAAAGAAGAGAGCTCTGCGGGGTAAGAGAAATGTAAGGGAAGGGGAAGGGAAAGAAGGAAGGAGGAGGGTCAATAAGTGTCTTTCAATCATCATCTAATCTTAATGAGAAGAGAACTCCACCTTCACCCAGGGTCTTCTCCACCAAACCCATCAGTAACACCTGCCATATTCTTGGTTTCTACTAGTTACCTATGAGACACGTCTCACCAGAGAACAGAACAAACCCTTGGATATACAGTGAGGTATTAGAAGTCGCTATGCTGCTACTTGGGAGTTGAATAAACCCACCCAGCATTCAGAGCTTGGCCAATAGGGAGCAAGCCCTAGTGTTCCCTGTGAAGGAGCTATCAGAAATAAACACAATCTCATTCCTCAGCTGACAACCATTAGACCTTCAGATCTGTTCAAAAGCATGCTGGGTAAGTAACACTTACATCTGTTTGGCTCTTGGCATATTTCAAGATTCCTTTGTCCAGATAGAAAAATCTCTGCAGGAAAAAAATTCAACACATGAGGATGTTCCACTTAAACATTCCCCCCTTGGTCTCAAAGATCAACCTCAAATATAAGAGTTTAAGAACCTCATACTTAGTGGAGTATCAGGGGTGCAAATAAAAGCAGGCCACCTTCTCACCTTATGCCAGCCCTTTAGGGGCCATTTCCTCTTTTTCAGCAGGAATCCTGTCTGAATTGGCGGCTCCTGGGTGTAATTCACTTCTCCCTTGAGACCTTCTACCACTTCCCAGCTGTCCTGTTTATTAAAAAAAAAGTTTATACTAAATAGCTATCTTTAAAACAATTAATAATGCTAAGAGGCACTTGATTCAATCAGTAAATCAGTCCAAAATAGTAAGGCTAGCTGGTTTTGTTGGGGAAAAGAAATCAAAATTTAATTTCTACATAGTACTAGGGCTATATAGATTTAATGTCATAATTCAGCAGCATCAAATCTGATTTTGTCTTTCTTTTCTCTCTCTTTCCCAAAAGCTCTCTGTTGGTGGGAAATGCGTCTCTTCTCTGGTGCTCAGACCCTGACATCTATAACGAAGGGTAAGTGGTTACAAGGAAACTTCTGGTTTTGTTCCTTTTGACATCATCTTTTGGTAGTTGCTGTTCAGTCACCACTAAACATCAATCTGACTTTTAACCAAATGCTATAATAGCTTGGCGAAAAGCTGGACGAAAACTGGGTGTCCAGGAAAAGGGAGGAGGGTGGGAGTGGTATCTTTTAAGAATTGGCTGAAAATGAGACTGGATGCAAGTTAGTCAGCATGGCAACCTGGTGACCACAAGTAGCTTTAACTTCTAGGTATTTAAATACTGGAAATCACTAAGCATCAAAAAAGTAGTTTTACAGCAATTATTTCCATTCTTTCTCTGCTGCCCCACCCTCATTTGAAATTCTGGATTCTTTTCTTTTGTTTCAAACCTTTATTTTTTGGAGGCCTATTTATTATTTAAAAAGCTGTTGGCAATTTTTGAGCAGATGTTACACATAATCTTCAATTTTTGACTATTCTTTTCAAATAGGAAATTTGAAATATGACATATTTCAAATATGAAATATAGTTTTAAAAGAATAAAAACATTAGTGGTTACTAAGGGTGAGAGGAGAAAGAATGGGAGAAGCAGTGTTTAGGAGCAGTGAGCTTCCATTTATGATCTGGTAACAGCATGGAGGGTGGTTACAACATTACTAACACAATCAATGTCACCAAATTGTACATATGTGAACTACTGAACTCACAAATGTTAGTAGGGGAAAAAAAGAACATTAAAATTTCTTAAGTTTTGGAGGAAGAAAATGTGCAACATTTAATAAATAAATTAATAATAATTAATTAATAAAATTAAAAAAGGAAGCCTGTATCTTCCTGGTAATATTGATAGACATGGGTTATGTTCCTGATAAAGGTTTCAAGGCTTTTTCCAAACTGCTGGTAGAGGAATAAAATTCTGAATCACCAAAAACAAACAAGTTTCTTATGTTTTATTTTTAAAAGCACAAAAATGCACAAATCCTTCAAAAATACCCCAAGACAGTGATTGGCAGCATTTTTTTTTTACTTTTAATATTGTAAAAAAATTTATTGGATATATAGCATTTAAAAAATGCCAGATTTTAAGAGTACAACTCTCTCCATATCGCTGTGTTCTGCAGCACTATTTATAACAACCAAGGTAGTTCTGGTGGCCTAGTGTGTAAAGATAGTTTGAGCCCATCAACTCCTCTCCAGGAAAAAAGATGCGCAATCACCTCCCATGTGATTTATAGCCTCTATACAACCACTGAGTTGGTTCCCACTCAATGACAATGACTATTTTTGGTTTTATTCAGCTTTTCCTCCCCCTTTTTAAAAAATATAATAGCAAAGAACTTAAGAAACAACCCACGTGCCCATCAATGAATGAATGGATTGTTAAACAACTGTGCCATAATCATACATGGAGTATTATAGATCACTAAAACACTATCAAGTATTAATAAAATACTGCATAACATGAATGACATAGATAAATTCTGCTGAGGGACATAAGTCGGTCACAAAAAGACAATTACGGCACAAGATCATGAACAGAAAAAACCCCAAGAAATAGTTTACTCAGAGGTAGAATCAATATGAATTAATTCACCTGGGTTAACAGAAATGAGAATTTAGGGAGAAAGGAACAAAACACTAAATAATAAAAGTAAAATAAAAAAATTTGCAAGGTATATACAAGAGTACAGTTATATAGAGACGAATACACACACACACACACACACACACACACACAGTCCATTTCTCTCATCTTTTCACCTTTATTGTTTAACTATAAAATGAGGGAGGAAGGAGGAACAGTGATGAGGAAAAATTTAAAAAGCAACTAAAAGCAACTAAACGGGGGGGTGGGGTGGAAAGAGTACAACCCAATACATCTATACCCATAAATTCCTTGGTTGCCATCCAGATGAAGGTAGAACACAGGGTAATTAACTCTTAACACTTTGGTCAAGATTTCATGTGGACTGCCTTGCTCTTAAATCCACAGGCTGAAGTCAGGCCGTTGAGGCAGAGGCTAGAGTCACTGAGATACAGGTACGAAGAAGACTGGAGCAGAACCAGAGAGTGAAAGGCGATCAAACTCAAGTCCAAGGGCATGCTGTCTAAAACTGCACAGCACCCACAGGAATTCTTTGTTGCTTTAGCAAGGCTTGCCTACTGTTTCTGAGTCCAACACACTGGCTCCAACAAAACCTTCATAGGAGGATCCTGTCAAGTTTACCTCAGATCTGACTTCACTTTACTATGACTAGAATAAAGGTGCATCAAGAGTCTTGAAAGATGGTGGGAGAACTTTAATATTTGCCACTATGAAAGAGTATTATTAGTCTTTAGTGGAAGAAAAGTTAAACTTGGGGGAAAAGATTCCATTTTTAATTTTGGGAACTTTCTACAGAAAGGTAGGAATATTTAAATACCTTTTTGCTAATTATTGCCAATTTTCAAGTCACTTGATTACCCCTACACCACAAATGGAGAGGGTACATTGTTAAGTGATGAAACACCATACAAAAAACCTTCTGCTCATATTTATTTTATTTCATCTCAGAAAGTCATTCCTCAAAATGTTAAGTGTTCTATATTCTAAATATTGATGGATCTTTAAGGCCATCAAGTTAAAAATAACACATTCCTCCAGGTGCTTTCTTTGGAGAAAAGTATTATTTCATCTGACTCTTTCAATGGCTCATCACTTACATCTATCTATCTATCTATCTATCTATCTATCTATCTATCTATCTATCTAGGAGGTATTCCATCTCATATACTTTGGGTATATGTTGCCAGAAGGGACTGTCCTTGGAGAAGGACATCATGCCTGGAAGGGTAGAGGGACATTACAGGAGAGGAAGACTCTGGATGAGAAGGACTGACTCAGTGACTGGGGTAATTGGAGCAGTTGTATCTGAGGCAGTGAGACTGGCCTAGGATAGAGCAGGGTTCAGAGGTACTGTGTATAGGGTCGCTATGCATGCCAGGAGACTCAACAACAACAACATTCTCTATTTGACAGTAGGATTCTTTATTTTTTTAATTAAAATTACATTTTAATTATATACTGGTTTACTTAGAAAGTTCACATACTTTTTCACATTGGATCTTTCTTATTTCCTTTACCCACTCCTAACTTCACCCATCAAATTGTGCAACCTTATAATTAACCCAATATCCCTGTCCCATCCTCATCCCTCTGCTCCCATCCTTCACCCCCCTTGGATCCTCATACATATTCTACAGTAATGGTTTTATACAGTATTTGTCCTTATAGGACTGAGTTAGTTCAATTAGCATAATGCTCTCCAGTCCTTCCCAAGCTAGGTAGTGATTTACAAAATCATCGCTCCTGCATGCTGTGTAGTATTCCATCATGTGAATGTTCCATAATTTCTCAATCTATTTAACTATGGTTGGACATCTGGGCTGTTTCTAAGTTCTTGTGGTGGTGATGCTGAATAACACTGCTCTGAACACTAGTGTACAAGTCTCTGTGCCTCGGTTCTCATTTTCTTGGAGTATATTTCAAGCAGTGGAGTACCTGGGTCATATGGAATTTCTATGTTCAGCTTTCTGAGGAAACGCCAAACTGCCTTTCAGAGTGGTTATACCATTTTACAATCCCAATAACAATGTATACGAGTTCCTATCTCACCACATCCTCTCCAACATTTATTAGTTGCTGCCTGTTAAACTCTGCCACTGCTACTGGA
>NW_006400155.1:1032089-1033380 GCF_000299155.1 Elephantulus edwardii
TTTGAGAAAGCGCCACAATGCTTTCCACAGTGGTTGCACCATTTTACACTCCCACCAACAGTGAATAAGGGTTCCAGTCTCTCCACAACGATTTAGAGTATTTCTTAATGCATCTGTTGGCCATCCAAATCTCTGAGAAGTCTTTGAATGTCTTGTGCACATTTTGTTACTGTGTTATAAGTATTTTTCTTGTGGAAGCCCTGTAGGATTTTGTAAACTTTTTATATGAGACCCTTGTCTGAAATGGTATTGCCAAATGAATTTTCCCAGTAAGCAGGCTTTCTTTTCACTCTGTTGGAAAATGTTTTTGATGGGCACAGGGATTTAATACTTAGAAGGTCCCATTCATCAATTTTATCCTCTCCAGTATTTGCATTTCTGGCTGTATTTGGCAGTCTCTTTATACCATAGACTAGGCCATCTAACCTTGATCCTAGTTTGTCTCTGATGAACTTCATGGTTTGGGGCTTTACTCCCATGTCTCTGATCCACCTTGAGTTGATTTTTTGTGTATGGTGTGAGATGTGGATCCTGTTTCAGCTTCCTGCAGCATAGCAGGCCAGTTCTGCTAGCACTATTTATTGAAGAGGTACTCATTTCCCCATTTGATAGGTTTTATTTCCTTGTCGAATATCAGCTGACCATAAATAGCGGGATCCATTTCTGGGTTCTCAATTCTATTCCATTGATCTTTGTGCCTGCCATTGTACCAGTACCATGCTGTTTTGTTTACTACTGCTGTGTGGTAGATTTTGAGGTCAGGGAGTGCTATGCCTCACACTTAATTTTTGTTTTTCGGGAGTGCTTTGCTTATTCGGGGTCTCTTTCCTCTCCAAATAAACTTGACAATTTCCCTTTCAATTTCCTGGAAAAACAAATTTGGTATCTGTTTTGGGATTGAGTTGAACATGTAGATTGCTTTTGGTAGGACTGCCATTTTCACAATATTGAGTCTTCAGTCCTTGAACAGGGAACATTTTGCACCTATCCATGAACAGGGAACATTTTTCCATTAATGTAGGTCCTTTATTATGTCTCGTAGAAATGTCCTGTAGTTTTCTTTGTACAGATAATACGTTTCTTAAGGATATAAACTGCTCTGGATGGCTTCTTGAAAATGTCTTAACATGTTGCTCTGAGTATTGAATACATCCTATTGGGAAAAAAAAATAAGCTTAATCCTGGTTTAAGAATTACTAACCCTGATTCACTGTTGGTGGGAGTGTAAAATGGTGCAACCCCTGTGGAAAGCAGTATGGCGCTTTCTCAAAAAGTTGCAAATAGAGATACC
>NW_006400155.1:1034835-1035518 GCF_000299155.1 Elephantulus edwardii
GGGAAAATTCTGCTTGAGAAGTTTGGAGGCTCTTTTCTTAATTGTATCAAAAAATGTGAAAAAAGTGCACAAAAGTTAATGTACCTGGTAGTTGAAAATTTTCCTTCTTACAGAGATGTGACACAGTTTAAGGGGAAAAGAATTTCTTTTTATAAACGAGCTCAAATCCTGGTGGCAGATACGTGGAGTGTGCTAGAAGGAAAAGGGGATGGCTGCTTTAAGGACATCTCGAGCATCACCATTTTTGCTGACTATAGATTACCTCAGGTTCTCCTTCATCTCGGGGCCCTGAAATACTCTGATAAACTATTGAAGAAGCTTCTTAAAGGAGAAATGCTCTCATATGGGGATAAACAGGAAGTAGAAATCAGAGGGTGCTCAGTTTGGTGTGTTGAACTGATTCGGGATTGTCTTCTAGACCTCATTGAAAAAAAAGGATGAAAAAACTAATGGAGAAATCAATTCTGTTCTTCTGGATTATTATTTATGGGACTGACTATGCACGTGATCACAGGGTTGACATGAAAGGAATTCCATTTCATCATACACGTTGCATATATTACTGACCTAAGTGTAAACAGACCTAAAGAGCCCTGCCCCACCCTGCACTTACCATATACTCATTTGTACACATGGCTTTGATATTAGGAGAAGATGATGCACATTGCACGAACAGGAAAACT
>NW_006400155.1:1035618-1061770 GCF_000299155.1 Elephantulus edwardii
ATGTCAGATGCCTTTCTCTGTATACATAATTGACAGAAATCATGGACAAATTCCTGTGTATTTACCTTTTTTTACTCAAGGTTCCTAAAATTAATCTTGCCTTATAAAGGCTGATTACTCTTTGTAATCTTCAATGTGAAATTTTAGCAATTCAATGGATATCTTTTCTCAAGGTGTAATAATTTTTAAAAACTAATTCCTTCTTACTGTGTACTGAATAGTTGGAACTGACCCATAGCTGACCCTCCAGTGGGTTTTCAGAGGCTGTTAATTGCACAAGAGGAAATTTCCCATCTCCTGCAGAGTAGCTGGTGGTCTCGAACCACATGCCTTCAGAATCACAGCACAGCTTCTTGCCACTAGGCCAAAGAGGGAAAAGCATGAATGTTTTTGATGTATAAATTCCACTGCTCTTGTAAAATCAGTCTTGACATAAAGTTTTGTTGTTTTTTGGGTTGTTTTTTTTTTTTTTACTGGTAATGATAGTGTGTTTGGTACATAATAGTTTTCAATTTAGGATATCTGTTTGCCTAAGTTTTTTTTTTAAGAATAATTACATTAAAATGAATAAAGATATTTTTGAAAAAATAAAAGAATTACTAATCCTGCAAAAAGAATTATGCTCTTGAAATACCACAAACTGACAGACATTTGAAAGAGGTCTTCTGTCTATGGACCAATCACTATTTAAAAATTAAATACAAACCTACAGAGCATGAAGGAAGAATTCAGAAAAGGATGAGAGTGGCAATACAACTTGGAAAATGTAATCAATGTCACTGAATTAGACATGCTGTTGTTGTATACCATCAAGTCAGAATCAACTCATAGCTAACCGTCCACTGGGATTTTGGAGGCAGTAGATTTCACTGAAGGACACTGTCCATTTTCCTCCCACAGCAGCTAGTGGATCTGAACTTCCTGGAAGCCTTTGGGTTGGCAGGGCAACTCATTACCACTAAACCACCAGAGAACTTCATGAACTGTACATGTAGAAACTTGAACTGATGTATGTTTTCATTGTACACACAATCTCAACAACTATTATTTAAGATGGAAGAAATTATTTTTAAAAAATTAAGTGTACCTCTCCTCATACACTGTTGGTGGTATTATAAAATGGTGCAACTACTCTGGAAGGCAGTTTGAAATTTTCTAAAAAAACTGAACACAGAAACTCCATAGGACCCAGCTATCCCACTACTAGGAATATACCCCAAAGAAATTAAAATTTAGACACAAATGGAGATCTGTACACCAACATTTATAGCAGCGTTATTCACCATTGAAAGAACATGAAAACAATCCAGCTGTCCCACTACACCTTGAATGGATTGAGAAATTGTGGTACATTCACACAATGGAATATTATGCCGTACTCAGGAGCAGCTATTTAAAAAAAATACTGCATGACTTGGGAGAGACTGGAGAGCATTATGCAGAGTGAACAAACTCAGTCTCACAAGGACAAATACTGTGTGAGACCATAATTGTAAAAATAGAAGGTAAAACACGCACAAGTAAAACATGTCTGGGGATCCAAGGGGGGAAGGGGTGAGAGCAGAGAGGTGAGGATGGATAGGGGTGAAATGTGAGTTGCACACTGTGGCGGGTGAAGGGAGGGGGTAAAGGAAATGGGAAGGATCCAGTGGGGACTTGGAAAGACAGGGTAATGGTGGGTATTCTCCAATGACGATTAATTTTATAAAACATAATAAATGGGAATAAGTGTATGAAACAGTGTGAATGAAGGATAGTGTGAAACAATGTATGTTAACTTTGTAAGGAAATCAATATAATAATTTTTTAAAAATTAAATGCAATATACCCATTTTTGTGAAGGGGCGGAGGGTGGACATGCCATTGTTAAATAAATGTAAGTAGTCTTCTCTGCTGGGAAGTTCTCTTAGTGGATCATGCCTTTTCCCTTTGCTTGTTGTATGGCTCCAAACAGAAGGAACCCAGCAGAGTCCTAACACGAGACAGCCATGTCCATCTGCTCAATACATTCAGCTGCCCACATGCAAATACCAAGTGAGATTAGCTGCTACTGAATACTTTCTGAAATTGAAAGGGAAGAAAGGGAATGTGAAGATGAGGCCATACTTCTAGGTTAGAAGAAAACAAAAATTAAATATCAAAAGTGTCTCTGCAATTCATGTTGGAACAGGATTTCTCCTGAACTCTGCAGTCACGGTACATTCCTATCAACAAGCCAAGGTAAAGGGGAGGCAAAAAGCGTGGGGAGGCAAAAAGCGTGGGTGTTTCGTACCCTTAAAGTAAATACATGAAGAAGAGTTTACATTTTTTCCTGTAACAGCTCCCCGTTCTTCTTTTAGGGTGCTCAGAACTTTAAAAAAAAAATGGCTGGCGTACAGTTACACGTATCTTGTTCCTATTTGTGCATAGAACTATTACCAGGTTACAAAAGCCACATTTTAATTATTTAAGAAAGTGAAAGGTCTCCTTGACTCAGGAGGAAAGCACTGTAGCCAACTCCTGTTCTGGGCCAGACCTTCCCTCTCCTGGCATCCCTGTCTATCACCACCCTGCCTTGAGTCACTCACAGGCACCCTGGGCCATGGTGGCCTCTCCCTCAGTGTCATGCACTCCAGTCCAGTACTTCTCAGTGGAGGCATTGCTCCCTGGGAGGCACTGGAGGATCTTGGAATGGGGTGGAGGAATGCTGTCACTGTCATGCTAATGGGGTGTGGCTGGAAGCCAGGGATGTTTTAGCTTCTCTACTTTAGGCCAGTCATGCACAATGAAACAGTTGTCCTGCAGCCAGCAAGACTTTCAAAAGGGCCCGTAGGCATTTTTCTAGGTGAACACCCGCTTATAATTACTTAAGCAGAGAACCAAACTCTGTTTCACACTGCCATGAATGGAACTGTGCTCCTCCAAAATACACATATGCATATGATAATATAATGTGGAAGCTCTGGAATTACCCCTCTCCCATGATCCTAACAAACCAAATAGTTGTAGTAGGAAGATTAAGGATGGGAAGTAACACTCCCTAACTCCATTGCAAATATAATCAGATATAAGGGAAGTTCCCTTGTAGGGCACGACCAGTAACACATTTTATCTCATGAGATATCACAAAAGGACAAATATTACATGATGCCACTGTTGTAGAATGGAACTGTCCTTGGGGTTGGGGAGAGACTGAGTAAGATGGGTTCAATAATGTATACTGCACTGAAACAGAGGAGGGAGAGAACCGTTTAAAAGAGAGATGTAACTGGGTATTTCTGTCATCACAGGAGACTAGAGCGAGGGCTGCATGGTGGAGGGGACCTGGGGGAGGGTTTGTAAAACAATGAAAGAATCTTTTCTTTTACTTTTCCATAATTTTTGGACTCATGTACTTATAACTTGTTAGTCAAATTTGTGTCTTCTAGGTTGCAACACCCCCATGATACATCTTCAAGGATATGAACATGTACGGCCAAGCACAATCAATAAGAGTGCATCTGAATTCCAAAATCAATCTCCATAATAGTCTATGTGCTTCCTACTGCCAAAGGGGCCCTTTAGAGTAGTGAGAGAAGATCTTCACCCTGAAACCCACAGCGTCCCTTTTCAGCAGGAAGTAGCTAAGAGAACACGCCGTCCCCTTTTCCTTATGACTCAGGGTGAAGTCTCTCTCAGGGAGGAGTGATAGGGAATGGCAAAGGATACACTGACAAAGATTAATCAGAACTGGCTTTGACAAGCACTGTGGCATTTGGACAAGAACAAACTGGGAGGAGGGTAGAGAGAATAGTGCAACAATGAAGGAGTGGAAGCCCAAAATCTCTGTAAATGTTTATGAAAATTAATAAAATATAATTATAGAAAAAAAACATCTTTAAAAAGACTAGGCTTACATTAAAAAAAAAAAAGGGGGGGAGGTAAAGGATCTGGTGTCCTAGGGGCAAGAAATGGTGCTGCAAACCCAAAGGCACACAGTTCAAAAACACCAGCTGCTCTGTGGGAGGATGGACAATGTCCTCCCATATGAAACATACTTGTAGGGTCAGCTATGTGTCAGTGTGGACTCTATGGTACACAACAACAACAAAGAGGTGGAAGACTCTGGATGAGATGGATTAACACAGTGACTGGGGAAACAGGAGTAGGTAAATCAGAGACAGTGAGACTGGCTCAGGATAGGGCAGGGTTCAGAGATAGTGTGCATATTCAGAGATATTGTACATAGGGTCACTACAAGTCCAAGATAATTTGACAGCACACTGAAGGCACATAACAACAAAGGAGCTGATGGAGAAGGAGGTTCAGTACCACCAAGAAATAACTGCCAGGAAGGGTATATAAGTCTCTTAGCACCTGAGCTAGAAGACATGGAGGTCTCCAGGGAATGCTGAGTCCACAGAGGCTGAAAGAAATGACTTTCCTCCACAACCAACATAGCGAGGGCCTTCCTCTAGTGCTGGAATACCTTGAACTTGGACTTCTAGCCTCCTAAACCATAAAAAATTATTTCTGTTTGTTAAATCCAGTCACTTGGTTATTTCTGTTAGAGAAGCATTAAATAACTAAGATGCACCAAAATAGTTTTGCATTTTTTAA
The DNA here is from genome assembly GCF_000299155.1 of Elephantulus edwardii. Classification (NCBI taxonomy): domain Eukaryota; kingdom Metazoa; phylum Chordata; class Mammalia; order Macroscelidea; family Macroscelididae; genus Elephantulus; species Elephantulus edwardii. Next base: position 1,040,197 of record NW_006400155.1, read on the forward strand.
ATATACTGTAAGTTCTCTGAAAATGTTGACTGAACATCTGAGGGAAGACTGTGCTTTCCTCTGTTTGGAATTTTACCAAGTGTTGCCCACCATTTCAGAGAATCTCATGCCTGTGCTACTTGTGATATTTGCATTATTAATGTAGCTACTTCTATCTGTTCACCCAGAAGTGACTCTGATGGAAAGTCTGATGATCAACTTGGAAAATTCTGCCATTGACACACGACCAAGCACAGCTGTACTTCAATACACACAGGATCTCCATGCCTTGGAATCAACTTGATGCCAACTGGTTTAGCTAATCATTAAAATGTTAGGTACAATAAGGGGCCCTTGGTTTTATGGGTTAAGAATCACTAAAAAACTTAGCATAAGTTCAGTTTATTATAGAAAGAATGGCAGGCCAAGACACAGCATGAAAATCACTTTGGAAACTATGAGGTTTTTAATATGTTCTTATAAGGGAAGTCTTATTGATTATATTTTCAAATTATATAGGCTTCTTTATCTCTTCTTCCAACCTCCCTAGTCCAAGTTCTCACCCAACTTCATATCCCAAGATTTCCCACTTTTACAGAACTTAATTATTTATGGGGTCCAATTACATCATAAGATCTGATGGTTCAGTGGGAAGGAATTGCACTGCCAACCCAAAGGTATGTGGTTCAAATCCACCAGCTGCTCCACAGGAGAAAGATGGACAATCAACTCTCATGTGATTAACTGGCTCTGAAAAACCCACTGGAGAGTCAGCTATGAGTTGGTTCCAGCTTAATAGTACATATCAACAAAAACAGTATGTTCTACTTTCCACACAATATAAAAATGATGAAAACACATATTTGCCTTCGTTCCCACTTCTGCGATAGTCTTGTTCTGGAATCTTCTCTTGATTTTTTTTTTCATGCCCATGCAAATTTTTCAGGACTTTAATTTCACCCTCCCTCCTTGAAACTCTGAAATTATCCACAGCACATTAATAACATATTACGGTAAACTATAATGTTATACTGCCCATTATCATTATTTAATGTTTAATTACAAACACATGTTATTTTTCAATTTTTCTCCCTGTGATTTGGTCTTTTCTCCTCTAAAAGGTTGTAGAAAGCATCTTTTAAATTTATGAGCCCAGCAGAATGCTAAGTTTATAGTAGAAACTAAGAACATTCTCCTTAAGCTTATTAGTTGTTGTGGCTTCAAACCAAGAAACAGATTACATCTCAAGCCAAGCAAACAACACAGACTAACTGGTTAACAAAGGGGTACTGTGCTATACTTCAGAACTGGGTGACATTTAATAGACAGGAGAACAGCGATTCCAGCAATACTATTTAGCATGTTGTTGTTATGTTGAGTCACCTGCGACTCATAGTGACCCAATGTACAGTAGCCCTAAACCCTGCTCTCTCCTGTGCTAATCTCACTGTCTCTAACACACCTACCCCCAACACCCCAGTCACTGAATCAATCCACCTCATAGAGGGGCTTTCTCTCCTGCACTGTCCCTCTACCCTCCCAAGCATGACGTCCCTCTCCAAGGACTGGTCACTTGTTGCAATATGTCCAAAGTATGTCAGATAAAGCTTCAGAATCCCTGCCGCCAAGGACCAGCCTGGTTTAACTCTCTCCAGGACAAACCTGTTCATTTTCTTAGCAGTCCATGGTATATTCAATACTCTTCTCCAACACCATAGCTCAAAGGTATCAATTCTCCATCTATCATCCCTAGTCATTGCCCAGCTCTCTGATGCAAGTGACTGCAAAGACCATGGCTTGTATCAGGTGCAGCTTAGTCTCCAGAGTAACATCATTGCTCTTCAGAACTTTGGAGAGGTCTCAAATAGCAGACTTCCCCATCGTAATACATCTTTTAATTTCCTGGCTGCTAGTGCCAAGAGTGTTGATTGTGGAGCCAAGCAAACTGAAACTATTAAAAATCTCAATCTCTTCATCATCTATTGTGATGCTGCCTATCAGCCCAGGGGTAAGAATCATTGTTTTCTTGCTATTGAGCCTCAATCCATATTGAAGGCTGCAGTCCTTGACATTCTGTAACAAGTGCTTCAGGTCCTCCTCAGTTTCAGCAAGCAGGGTTGTGTCATCTGCATAACGCAGATTGTTGATGAGTCTTCCTCAAAGCCTTATGCCACATTTCTCCTCTTAGAGCCTGGCCTCCTAGATAATCTGTTCTGCATATCAACCGAAAAGGAATGGAGATAGAACACATCCCTGGCATACACACTTCCCAATTTTCAACCATGCAGTGTTTCCTTGCTCTGTTCTGATGACTGCCTCCTGGTCCAAGTATAGGTTCTGCATTAAAGAACACTAATATAAAATTGCTGGGAAAAGTTTTTTAGCTCCATGGAAGAATTTTATCATTAAGTTCACTACACATAATAGCATACTGTGATTTAAAAAAAATCATTGAATCAATGAAACAGTTATAATAGGTAACACTTATTAGGCATCCATCACCACCACATGTTAGGAAATATGCCAAACATCTTACTTTCAAGATCACAGTTAATCCTTATATAATCCTATAAGGTTAGTATTATTATACCTAACTTTCACCCAATAAAGAAACTGAGAAATAGAGTTAAATTTACTTAGTTATTACACTACCAGATGGTAAATGTACCTGACTGCAGAACCTCCATTTTTAATTCTTCTGCTATATATGCAAGCATATTGTGTATTTTACTATATATTACATGTGTTAAGTTCTGATGATGGACAAGGAGCAAATCCCATGGATGGAGGGTCAGGTTGAAGGTAAGGGGATGGTATGTTGGGGAAATCCAGGGACAGGCCAAAATTTTGAAGTAACCTGAAGGAGTTAAGAACCACCACTCAAAGTTCCTTAGGTGGCTGATGGAAATAGTTAACTAATAGGTGAAAGGTGAGCAGTTCAAACATAGCCAACAGAGCCTCAGTAGAGAGGCCTGGTGATCTGAATCCGAAGGGTCACGGCCTTGAAAGTCCCATGAAACTCTGCAGCACGTGTACCATCATGAACTGAAACTTGAAGGCAAGTAGTCAGTTGGTTAGTTCTAACAACTTGTGGTGGTGGTGGTGGTGGTATTGTTAGGTGCCATCGAGTCAAGTATGACTCACAGCGACCCTCAGAACAAAAGATCTGAACCTAGTCCTGTCTTGCACCATCTTCACACTTTCTGACACACCAGAGCTCATTGCAGCAGTCACCATGTCAATCCACCTGGATGAGGGTCTTCCTCTCCTTTGCTGACCCTCCACCCTTCCCAACGTCGTTTCCCTCTCCAAGGAACAGCACTTCCTAGCAATATATCCAAAGTATGTGAGGCAAAGACTCATCATTCTTGCCTCCAAAGAGCACTCTGGCTGCACCATCTCCAAGACATATCAATTCGTTCTTTTGGCCATCCATGGGATGGATGTTCAGTGCTCTACTCCAACACTTCAGGTCAAAGGCATAAATTCTTTTTCTGTCATCCTTATTCATTATCCAGGTCTTGGATGCATAGCTAGTAATCAGAAACTAGTTCTAATAAACAGAAACCAAAAAACCCTACACTAGTATGCTTTTATGCTGCCAATTATTTGCTCACTTTTTCTGCTTGGAATGTCTGGTCCAACTACATCTCAGCCTGATGAATTCTCATTTAGCCCTAAATCTCCTCTTCTAGGCAGAAATTTGATGACTATAAGAACTTAGACAAACCTCAGTGGTTATGTGTACAGTCAATGCCTCCCTGCTAGAAAGTGGGTTCAGTAAGGACGAGGTCTGTGTCTTATTAAATCTGATTCCATGGGGCATATTATGGGGTATGTCACAGGACACAAGTGCTCCATGGGATGACAGAAGAATCAATACCTTTGGGTTGTGGCACTGGAGAAGAGTCTTGAACATACCATGGACTGACAAGAAAACAAATAGGTCTATCTTGGTGAAACCAAGTATCTCCTTGGAGGCTAGGATTTTAAAGCTCCATCTTTGGGCACACAGTTTTGGGCACACACTACATACTTTGGGCACACAGAGAAAGACATCATACTCATAAGGGTGGAGACATAGGAGAGGAAGACCCCAGATGAGATGGACTGACACAGTAACTGGGGTAACGGTTTGTCAGAGTCAATGAGACTGGCTCAGGAGAGGGTATATAAGGTCACTGTGAGTTGCAGGCAACTCAACAGCACATAACAACAACTACAATCTTAAATAAGCTTTTCTTGTTTGGTATATTGCTGCTGCTGTTGCTATGTACCATACAGTCAGAACTAATTCATCACTGACTCTCCAGCTGGTTTTCAGAAGCAGTAAATCACACAGAAGAGATTGCCCACCTTTCTCCTTTGGAGTGGCCAGAGGATCTGAATTGGCTACCCTTTGGGCTGACAGCACAGTTACATACCAGTGGGCCCCAAGCAATTAAAAATGTCAATCTTCAGGCAAAAGTTAAGCAGAAAGCATTAGGGCCACCTAGGGTACCTATTAGGGAGCTCTGGTTCCTTAGCACCAACTCAGGAACCCTATGCCCAACAGAACAGAACACTGCTCAGTCCTGTGCCATGCTCATGGATGGTATGCTTGAGCCATTGTGGCAACCCCAGTGCCAATCTCCCCTGTTGACGTTCTTCCTATATTTTATTGATTCTCTGCTTCACCAAACATAATGTCTTTCTCTTGGGCCCTTTAAGCTCAAGCTCATCACTGTCAAAAAAGAACCAACTGATAGCCAGTCTTCAAGCAGGTTTAGTGGCTATAAATTGTACAGAAGGAAACTACACATCCTTTTCCAGAAAAGCAGCTGGTGCATTTGAACTGCTTGCCTTTGGGTTGGCAGCCCAACTCCTTACCCATCAGAGCTTCCATTTTCATAGAGCCTTAGAGCTTCTAAACAAGCATTTACTGAATAAGAGAGTCTGAGGGGTAAGGGGATGATGTATAATAAGGATCCACAGAGCCCACCAAAGTTTGGGCTTTAATGATGCATGCTGGATTGGAATGAATTTCTGTTCCATAGAAAAAACTAGAGATTCCCAATTCTCTTAGCTACAAAGCCAAGTTACATGGAAGGAACAGCTCCCACTGTCCTCCACGTACCTAGTGACCTTGCAATAGGACATGTACCTTGAGCTGAATGTCCCAAGAGACACAGACCAGGCTGGACCTGGGTTCCCAGGGAGATCAAGGCTCTGCTGACTTAGCCCAACATGGCTGGGCTCATGTCCCACCCTGTGAAGTGTGAGGCTTAAAGGTCATCAAGAGCATCAGGCAGAGAGGGAATGGGGACAAGGTCTCAAGGGAGCTGTTTCCGATGGTTCTTGCTGGCGTTTAACTGAAGACAGTCTGGCACTGTCATCTGTTGTTACATTCAGTCTGTTTTACTGAATGTCTAAAAAGTGCCAAATATAGAAGGCCGTTTTGTGTTGGGAAGGCAGCAAGCATTGACGCGTGCTCATGCACTGGCAAAGTTCATTTCCATATTGCTGAGTGCACGGATTGCGAGCGCTTCCCTCCAGCACAGCTGTCTCTACAGCGCGCATCTCCTCTACACCTCTCCGCGGCTGAATTCTAATGCCACTGCACTGCTGTCAGAAATAGAAAATGACTGAAGCTTTCATTCTTCCTGCAGCTGAAGAGGGTGGTGTAAGGACGTTCAGTGCTGCCTTCACTTGGCAGAGCGGAGAGCGGGTGGTTTCAATGACTTAAACTGTTTATCAGGCTTAAAAAGAACTTAAGGAAATACCCAGCATTAAATGAGGTAGAATGTAACTGAACCTGTCTTTCATGATTTTATGGAATCCAGATGGCATAGTGTAATATGTGTTGGATTGCTAACCAAAATGTGCGAAGTTCAAATCTGCCCATTGCTCTGCAGGAGGAAAACAAAGCAGTCTGCTCCTGCTAAGACTTAGAAGCTCAGAAACCAGAGGAGGGGTCACCATGACTTGAGACACTCTCAACGTCAGCTAGTTTAGGGTCTGTTGTTTTTGAGAGGAGGTGGTTTAGTCATTTAAGAGGCATTTGTGATCTGTAAAAGCTCCTGGCTTATCAATATCTTCTCTTTATGGCTCCACTGTGAACACAAGGAAGTGAGTGCCAATAGATTTCTAGTTAATAAAATGACAGTGGGGTGTTTTGGTTTGTTTTTTTTAAATAGGGCCTACGTTTTATTTTGTTGTTTTTCGATTTATGTTGGTTTGCATACAAACTGTATGCCCAACCAATTCTGCACATACATCTCAAGTACTGAGAAGCTGCAGTTCTTGCCTCTGGTTAAATACTTCTGTCTCAACTAAGACTTTTTTTTAGAACCAGATAGCAATTAAAAGAAGAAGAAATATCAACACTAGATCACACTGACAAGAACTTGAAAGATGTGGCAGGATGCTTGGAGGACAGTGAGTTTATGTTACCAGGGGAGGAATAATTCACAAAAGGATGGATGCACTACTTAAAGGATGTCATCACTGTTACTGAATTGTACATATAGACACTGTTGGGAGTGGTGTATGATTTTCTGGGTATGTTTTGAAAAACAATGAAGACAGAGAAGACGTAGAGAAGAGTGTGTGATCTAACATAGAGTTTCTCAAGCTATAGTGTGCTTGGGACCCAAGTGCCTGGGATCTAGTCAAAACGCATCTACCACTTCAGTAAGTGTGGGAGAGGCCTGCGATTCTGTACAGTTGAGGCCACTGCTGAAGAACAAGTCTTAAGTTCTAAGAAAGCAGACTGTCTTGAAGAATCAATGCCCATCCTTCTCTCTTGGAACCACTGGTGGATTTGAACCACCAAAGGAATGCTGCCTTTGGGTCAGCAGCACCACTCCCTACAGCCAGACAACACCACCAGAGCTGTCTATAAACGAATGAACAAAAACAATGCAGTATAACTGTACAACGGACTAGCAGACATCTATAAAAATCAGAGACATTCTGATCTATGCTATAACATGGATAAACTCAGAAATCATGCTCAAACTCCAAGGACTAATACTGTACCATCTACCATGAAATGGCTAGAATTGGTAAATTCATAGATTAGAGTTCACCAGGTATTGGGGGGGGGTATAGGCAAGGACTATTGAATGGGTACAGAGTTTCTACTTGGGGTGATTAGAAAATTTTGGAAGTAGATAGTATTGAAGGTAGTCCAACATTATAGATACTAATGCCATTAAATGGTCCCCTTAAAAATAGCTAAAATGGGAAACTTTATACCATACAGATAGTTTCTGATTTAGATACTATGTATTCAAGTTAAAGTGGACTGTATTTAGAACTGTCGTTTTTAAAAAAAATTCAGTTGTGATGTATTTTATCACTAGCAATATGCACGACACAGAATGGGAAAGCATTTCATTTGCTGCTGTTATAATTACCAGATGTCCAATTTTATGATTTACTGTTTAAAACATTGCTGTATAGATAAAATCTTCTACATTCAATCAGGGGTTTCAGTTGCATGAAACCTATGGACCCAAATGCAAGTCGCTTTGCTACAGTAGACTGATGGACTCGGAAAGTGGTAAGATGCTGCCTCAAAATATATGAAGGGGCAAAAAAAAAGACCATGCAGGAAACTCTCACTGATTTTCCAGCCCCCTACCTCCACTCTCATGGGTAGACATTTCCACCACTGCCATTATTACCACAGATAACAAAATGCCAGTGTCATCCAACTCTTTTTCATCATCAAAGTAAATTTTCATGATTGTTGCTATTTGTGTGTGTGTGTGTGTGTGTGTGTGTGTGTGTGTATTCACTAGCTGCTCCAACGAAGAAAGATGGGCAATCTCCTCTCATGCAATTTACTTCCTCGGAAAATCCTCTGAAGGGTCAGCTATGAGTTGGTTCCGACTAAAAAGCACATCACAACAATAACATATATGTATGTATGTATGTATATATTAGTATATATCTCAAACCTTACATATAATGTTTCTAATCCCCAATGACAAATGAAGATCAGGCTTATAAAGACAGTAATAACAAAAGGCAATAAGTAACAACAACAACATTCAACTTACATCAGAAACAACTAAAAATGAAGCCATTGGACAAAATCAAATCACAATCCCTATGTATATTTTTACCAAATCAATGCCTTTAAGTTGTGGTGTTGGGGACAAGTATTGAATATACTGTGAACCACCAAGAGAATAAACAGGTCTGTATTGGAGAGGGTGAAATCAAGTTCCTCCTTGGAGGCAAGGATTTTGAAGCTCTTTCTCGCTTACTTTGGGTGTGTGGCCAGGAGGGACCAGTCTTTGGAGAAGGACATAATGCTTGGAAGGGTGGAAGGACAGTGAAGGAGAGGAAGATGCCAGGTAAGAAAGATTGACTCAGTAACGAGGAAAATGGAGGCAGGTGTCTCAGAGTCAGTGAGACTGTCTCAGGAAGGGCAGGGTTCAGAGCGTTGTACACAGGATCACTATGAGTCACAGGTGACTCGATGGCACATAACAACAATAAAAACCCCTGCAATATGGACTGTTCTGTGACAGCAGAAGTTGCCTTGTTACTTTGGTACAAAGTACCACAGAGGGGAGTATGAGACTGGGAAAGGAGTGTTAGAACAAGGTAGTGGAGAAGTGTCTTCCAAGTCTTAGATACTACACTTAAAAATCCAATAAACAACAACAACAAAAAACCCCTCACTGGCATCTCTTGGAGCTAACTAATAGTTGATCCTCTATTGGGTTTCTGTGACTTGAAATCACACAGGACAAGATTGCTAGTGGATTTGAACCACCAGAGAGATGTGGTCTTAGGGTTAGCAAACAATTCCCTACTGACTATGCCACCAGAACTCCCTATCATACATTTATGTCTTATTAAATAGCACATTACTTCAGTACAGTCCCTGACCTTGGGCTCTGGCTGAGAAGATTAAAGAAATAAAACTATCTAATCACAAGGGAGCTCTGGTGGCCTAGTAGGTTAGAAGTTGCACTGCCAACCCAAACACAGGCAATTCAAATTCACCAGCCGCTCTGCATTGGAACGATGGGCAAGCACTTTCCATCCAATTTACAACTTCTGAAAACCTGTTGAAGGGCTATAAGTCAGTTCTGACTCAACATACAAGGAGAAACACATCTTGATTCTAGAAACTGAGTCTGAAGTAACTTGACGGCCTGCCCATCATCCCTGTCCTTCCTCTTCCCCCCCCAACACTGACTGATACACAGCTCCCCAACCTCACTCAAGTGGCAAGGAAGTAAATAACCAGATACTTCAGACCTAAAATGAATTAATAACTTGAGTAATCACAAACCAGAAACACTGGGGCCTTAATTACTTAGATAACAGGCATACTAAGCTTTGGGGTGAACTGCTGAGAAAGCACAGGATGTGAGAAGAGTCCAGGGGAGTCACTGCCAGTAGGCGGTATTGACAATGCAGAAGATATCCACATGAGCTGTCACTGCATCTGCTGGTGACTTCACCACGATGGGTTTCCAAGCAAGATAAAAATGCTTTCCACTTCTGTTGAAAACTGATGACTTTCAAATTAGAAATCATATTAATAAAATCTTTAATGTACATAAAATGATTCTTTCTACCCTGCTGGTCACTCACTCAGCATTTATGCCTGCAATTACTGAACTTTGATGTTTTTAGGCTCCTCACTCGCATCTGTAGGTAACTGGTTTTTGTTAAGCATTTCCCTAATTGTATGCAAGCCCTTTAAGGCGTGGATGGCATCTTTTATGCTTTCCTTTCCCTCCACCTCAATAATGTTCTGCTATATCCCTTAAGGGTCTCTTAAGTGAAATAAAAATCCACTTCCATTAAGTCAATTTCTATTCATAGTGACCCTTTAGGATAGAGTTGAACTCCCCCATAGGATTTTCCAGGCTGTAAATTTTTATGGAAGCAGTCTGCCACCTCCTCCTCTCACAGAGGGGCTGTTGTAGGTTCAAACCACTGACATTTTGGTTAGCAGTCAAGCATTTAACCACTTGGGCCTCCAGGGATCCTACTTTAGAGATATACCTTGTGCTAAAGATGAAGACATTGAACCTGAACCCATAAATTTCAGTCTGTTCTGGCCATAACAGCCCACCAGATGGTAGTAGGGCTTTTATTGTTGCTATTATGACAGCAATTATAGTTATGAAAGCAGCAAGTACTATTTATCGAATACTATCTATCTGCCTCACAATGCCTCTAAACTGAAAGTATTATTATCCTAATTTTCCAGATGAGGAAATCTCCAAAGCAGATTGAACACCACCGTGGTACTATTTAATGGTGGAATCCATTTGTGAATTACATCTAGAGACCACACATGGAGCCTCGGGACAAGATCTTCAGCAAGCACACGGAGTGCTCAGAAGAAGCCATCCCGAGCCACCACTCCCCAGCAGCCCAGTCCCTTCACCCCCATGGAGTGCCCTCTCTCAAGCAGAGTAAGTCTTTCTCTGACAGCATGATCCTACACTCACTCACTAGAGCCGTTGTTACGTGTTGTTGAGTAGCCTGTGACTCATAGTGACCCTATGTACAACAGCTCTGAAGCCTGCTCTGTCCTGAGCCAGGCTCACTGACTCTGAAACACCTAATCCCATTACCCCACTTACTTTGTCAATCCATCTCATCAGGGGTCTTCCTTTCCTGCACTGTCTCTCCACCCTTTTGAGCATGATGTCCTTCTCCAAGGATGAGTCCCTCCTGGCCACATGCCCAAAGTATGTGAGACAGAGCTTCAAAACCCTTGTCTTCAAGGAGGAACTTGGTTTCACCCTCTCTAAGACAGATTTGTTTGTTCTCTTGGTGGTCATGGTATGTTCAATACTCTTCTCCTGGAAAGTTCGTTAAGAGTTGGCTCAATGGCAATGGGATAAAGAGTCAAAGAATATTTCTTTTAAACCTCAGGATCAGAAACATAGTACACACTACAGTAGTAGTAGCCAATGGTGGATGACCAAGAAACTCAAGGACCTCTGGGGATTTTTGGACAGAGTATACTGTAATGGTTGTTTTCCTCCCCAGACTCATAGAAGAGAGGTCTGTGGCCTAGTGTGTATGAAGTTGTGCTGCCAACCCAAAGACAAATGGTTTGAATCCACCACTGCTCTGTGGGAGAAAAATGGGCAATCTCTTCCCATCTGATCTTACAGTCTCTGAAACGCTCCTGGAGGGTTCGTTAAGCGTTGGTTCTGACTCAATGGCAATGAAACTGAGAAAGAGTCATAGAATATTTCTTTTAAACCTTGGGTTTAGAAACAGAATAGGAGTGGAAGTCATCAACCCAGATTTCTCACTTCAGAAATAATGAAAACAAAATGAAGAGATCTGTCAAATATTAAGTGATTGGCTGTCAAGTTGACTCTGACTCAGGTGAAACCACATGACAGAACAAAGCGGTGACATTGGGTTTTCTGGGCCGTAAGTTCACATGCACAGATTTTAAGTCTTTCTCCCAACGAGCTGCTGGGTGGGCTGAAACTGCCAACCTTTCACTTAGAGGCCATGCACTGAATCGTTACATACTAGTGCTCCTGCGCTGACTGAGCCAGCTTCTGAGGACCAGGCCCCAGGCCTTTGAAATCCAACTCAGTGTCCTTTACACTGTGCCCTTCCAGAGCTAGTACAAGAGCATGCTGGGGGTGGAGGGAGGCTGCCATGTGTTAGTAAGAGACGTGTTAGCAAGAGAAAATTTTCAATACCTACATAAGTGAATGGGATCAGCTGAAAGGGGGGTTATGGTAGACTCTGCTTTCCACTTTTACTTTTCAGTATTCTTTTACTAGTCGTTGTGACAGACCCCTAAACTGCCCAGTTTTCTGCCGGTCAGGCTCCTGTACCCCACCTCTGAGCAGCCTGCGGAACTTGTAGCTTATGTTAAATGGATCTTAGCTGAAAGCCGAGAATACCAGAGAAATGTCTATCTGTGTTTCATTGACTATGCAAAGGCATTTGACTGTGTAGATCATAACAAACTATGGCTGACTCTGAGAAGAATGGGAATCCCAGAACACTTGATCGTTCTAATGCGAAACCTATACTTGGACCAGGAGGCAGTCGTCAGAACAGAGCAAGGGAACACTGCATGGTTCAAAATTGGGAAGGACGTATGCCAGGTATGCATCCTATCTCCATACCTTTTAAACCTACACGCAGAACAGATTATCCGGGAGGCTGGGCTCTATGAGGAGAAATGTGGGGTCAGGATTAGTGGATGATTTATCAACAATCTGCGTTATACAGATGACACAATCCTGCTTGCTGAAACTGAAGAGGACCTGAAGCACCTGCTGCAGAGTGTCAAGGACTGCAGCCTACAATATGGATTGAGGTTCAATGTCAAGAAGACAAAGATTCTCACCACTGGACCAACTGGCAGCATCAGGATGGATGGTGAAGAGATTCAGATTGTACACAGCTATAGTTTGCTTGTCTCCACAGTCAACAGTCTTGGCACCAGCAGCCAGGAAATTAAAAGGCACATTGCCATGGGAAAGTCTGCTGTTAGGGACCTTTCCAAAGTACTGAAGAGCAATGGTGTCTCCCTGGAGACTAAGGTGTATCTGATACAGGCCATGGTCTTTGCAATCACTTGTTATGCATCAGAGAGTTGGACAATGACCAAGTAGGATAGAAGGAGAATTGATGTCTTTGAGCTGTGGTGCTGGAGAAGAGTATTGAGAATACCATGGACTGCTAGGAAAACAAACAGATTTGTCCTGGAAAGGGTTAAACCGGGTGGCTTCTTGGAGGCAAGGATTCTGAGGCTCCGTCTAACATATTTTGGACATGTTGTGAGGAGAGACCGGTCCTTGGAGAGGGACATCATGCTTGGGAGGGTGGCAGGATGGCGCAGGAGAGGAAGGCCCTCTATGAGGTGGATTGATTCAGTGACTGGGATAATTGGGATGGGAGTGTCCGAGACGGTACGACTGGCACAGGACAGAGCGGAGTTTAGGGCTGTGTACATAGGGTCGCTATGAGTCGCAGGCGACTCGACGGCACATAACAACAACAACAACAACAACAACATACAATTTGTTGTTGAGTACCATCGAGTCAGAATCAACCCAGAGCTGGCCATCCAGTGGGTTTTCAGAGGCTGTAAATCACATGGGAGGACACTGGCCATCCTCCTCGTGCAGCGCAGCAGGTGGATTCAAACTGCGTGTGTCCAAGATTGCAGCAGTGTCTTACCACTAGGCCACAAGAACTCCCTGAATTATATGATAGTAGGATCCAAACTTTTCAGTTTGGAATGGAGTTGCTTTCATAGTTAAAAAAGTCATTGCTAGATCCATCTTGAAGTACAATATTGTCAGTGACAGGATAATATCTATACGCATACAAGGAAGTCCAGTGAATACCACTATCATTCAAATATAATGCACCAACAACCAGAGCCAAGGAAGAGGAGATAGAAGATTTTTACCAACTTTTACAGTCGGAGATTGATCGAACATGCAATCAAGATGCATTGATAATAATGGGTGACTGGAATGCAAAAGTCGGGAACAAAGAAGAAGATTCAGTAGTTGGAAAATATGGACTCGGTGACAGAAATGGAGCTGGAGAGAGAATGATCGAATTTTGCACAATGATTTATTCGTAGCAAATACATTTTTTAAGAGACATAAACGCAGGTTATATACCGGTCCTTGGAGAGGGACATCATGCTTGGGAGGGTGGAGGGACAGCGCAGGAGGGGAAGGCCCTCTATGAGGTGGATTGATTCATTGACTGGGATAATCGGGATGGGAGTGTCAGAAACAGTGCGAATGGCACAGGACAGAGCGGAGTTTAGGGCTGTTGTACATAGGGTCGCTATAAGTCGCAAGCGACTCGATGGCACATAACAACAACAATAACATTCTTTTACTATTCTATGTTTATGATCTTTTAATTAAAAACTGTCAGTGGCATATTGCAAACCTCTACTCACTGATTTCTTAGCGTTGGGGGGGGGTACTCAGATTCTTTGTATTCAGAGATAACACTTTTGCCCTCTAATTACAGGGCATTCACATCCTCAAAAGATCCTTCATTAGGAAGACTCCAGCTGACTGTGGACTCTCTCAGTGAACTAAATACTACTTCTTCAGAGTTAACTGAAATGTAGAATTAAAGCAGATATATTCCAGCTAATTAATGAATATATAATTTTGAATCACAGAGGAGCAGACATTTAGCCTAACACACTCCTTTACCTTAACTCAAATTCCCTATGTCTCCCTTTTCCTCCACTACATTGTTTTACAAGAACAAATAGTCCTCACCGTGAAAACATATTGACCAGATGGAAACCTGGAGGAACTTATGAATCAAAGAAGAAATTATCATAGTGTTAAAAGACAAAAAAACAAAACAAAAACCCCATAAAAAACAAGAAACAACCAACCCCACAAACCCAAAATACCCCAGTGTTTGTACACCTATTTTCACAGCAGTGTTATTCACAATAGCAAGAAAACGGAAACAGCACAAATACCCATCAACAAACAAATGGGTTGAGACTTTGTGGTGCGGTCACACAATGGAATACCACACAGCACTAAGAAACAAAGACTTGGGAAACTATTACATAACACGGGAGAGTCAAGAGAGTGCTATGCTGAGTGAACGCAATCTCAAAGGGACAAATATTGTGTAAGGTTATTAATGTAAAAATAAACGGATAACTAGGAAGACATGTATAAATGTCCAAAAGGGGAAAGAGAAAGGAGGAAGAGGGTGGAAAATGGGGAAGGGGGAAAACCACTAGGACAGCAGAGTTTAATACACAACTGGGGGTGGTGGTGAAGGAGTAGGAAAGACTCAGTGGGGACCTGAAAAGATGGAGTAATAACAGGCATAGATAAAGAGTAATTAATTTTAGAAAATGTAATGTTTATGAATGATTGTATGAAACACAATGTAAATGAAAGACTGAATAAAATACAACGTACTTGTGTGAAACTACAATATATACAAATGACTATATGCAAAGCTATAAAAAACAAACAAAAAACTCCACTGCCATGAGGCCATTCTGATTCTTGGTGATTTTCCGTCAGGTTTCCAAGGCTGTAAATCTGAGCGGGAGGAGATGTCTCCCCTTTCTCCTGCAGAGCATTGGGTAAGTTCTATTTGTTCTGCTGTACACAACCTCACTGAGAGCAAGGGCTGACTCAACAGCACTTAGCAAAAACAGATGTTATGCCTTTTCTTTCTAATTTATTATGCCAACAACATGCCATTTCCTACCTGAGTCTCTACTTAAAAGGGTGGTCCCTGCTCAAAGGTCTCAGGCTTAGCACCAAGCAGCGGAGATACAAAGATGTAAAGCCAAGTGCTGGTGCACACATATAAGTCAAGGGACAACTGCAAGGTTGAAAAGTTGCACATGCTAAGTGGGAAATTCAAATAACCCAGTACAGGAACATTCAGACTGATAGGCACAATCATCAAAGGGTAGATCTACCTAAGAGGAGGGACTTTAGCTGACTCTCAGGCAAAGCTGATGCAAAGTTAAGAGGCAAGGTGTGTTAGTTTCTCAAGAATGCTTTTACAACTACTACATACCGGGGAGCTTTAAAAAAGCCACACAAACAGACAAAAATACCCCACAAGTTTATTCTGTCACTATTCTAAAAGCTAGCAGTCTGAAATCCAGCAAAGATTCTAGGGTAAATTCGATTCTTTACCTCTTCCAACTTCTAAACTTGATCTTAGCCAAAAGGCTGAGAAACGACACCTCTTTCAACTTCTAATGGTTGAGACATTCCTCGGCCTGTGGTCACATAACTCCAGTCTGTACCTCTGTCTTCATGCTGCCTTCTCTTTTGTGTGTACCTTCTCTTTTTAAGCATTTTTTAAAAGATCACTTGTCACTGGATTTAGAACTCAGTGCAATAATCCACAGAGTGTTCTGGTGGCTTTGTGAATAAAGAATTGAACTCCTAACCCAAAGGCAGGTGGTTTGAATCTGCCCATGGCTCCTCAGAAGAAAGACAGGCAATCTCCTCTCACGTGATTTACAGCTCCAGAAAACCTACTGGAGGGTCAGCTATGAGTCAGTTTTGACACAGTGGCACTAAATTCGAGGGTTTGGGAGTTTGTTTGTTTGTTTTTAAGATAATAACAACTCTTCACAGCTAAAGATCCTTGAATTCATTATTTCCTCAAAGATCCTTAGTCCAAATACAGTCAGATTTACAGGTTCCAAGAATTAAGAAGTGAACATACCTTTCTAGGGGTCACCATTCGACCTTGTATATGGGTCAGGGAAACTATGAGACCAAAGATGAATCAGAATATGACTCATCTGAAACAAGAACAGTGGGCAGGTGATTTCACTGTGAGTTGCACGCCCATGTGTACAGGTGCACAGAGAGGCCGAAGGACTCTTCAGCAGAGGACATATGGGAAAAGCAGGTTATTCTAAGGAAGTCTATGATTCCCCTCTGTTCTGGTACTTGCCATGTCCCTTCTGGGCCTATGGTATTTTAAAATTGTCAAATAAGGCTTTCCCTTTTCTGATGAAAAACTCTAGAGTCAGTTCAGTTCCCATTTGCAACTGCAGCTTCTAGAGAAAATTCGGGAAACTGCCCAGCTGTTAAGTTATGTTCTCAACAAAAGTGTTTGGGTCAGAGTTCTGCCTCTCGAAACCTGCACGGAGCTATTACCAAGCATGAACAAATAGCTGGGACCCAAAACAGTCTTTTCTTTATCAAAGTGCTACTTCTTTTTTAAAATTTTTATTATTTTCTGCATGTACCGTCAAATTGGATCTCACTGGTACAGAAGGAGATTGTCCCTCCTTCTCCAGCAGAGCATCTGATGGATTCGAACCATATACCCCTGGGGTTGCAGTGCAGTTTCTTGCCACTAGGCTAACAGAGTTCTCTTCAAAGTGCTATTTCTAAAACTCACCAAAGTGAACTTGCTGTGCTTATTATTCTGAGACCGCAGAACAGTCTCAGAAGTTCAGCAACTTGCAGAGGTGCTTCAAAAGTTGCATTTCTTCTGCTCTCCAGAGAGAGAAATGGAGCTGATGGCCTGTCATCTGTAGACATAGAGAATAAGAAAGAAGGCCACATAACCCAACTATGCTGTCTGAGGTGAAGTTTCAGTCTCTATATGTATGTGTGGGTTGGCTAGTTGTTTTTTAAAAAAATCAGACCTTATTCAGAAGTGACTATAAACTAAAAATTGATACCTCTCCAGCCTTCCTGCCTTCAAGGTCTAATGTCACAACTCCAGTGTGGCCAAAAGATAGACAGTAAAGAGAAGTAAAAGGCCCAGGAATGAGAGTCTGGAAAACAAAGACACAAGTACAGTAGTATTTTTCTTTTTTGAGCTCTGCAAAATGATAAAGAAACAAAACCCAAGACCCACTACCAGTGAGTACATTCTGACTCACAGGAACCCTCTACTGCATTTTCAAAGCTGTAAATCTTTCTAGAAGGTGACTACCCATCAAGTACACTCAAACTGTTGACCTTTTGGTTAGCAGCCTGCACACTGTGTCCTACACCACCAAAACTGCTCCTGGCAAATAGACTTCAGTGATCTACAAGGCTGCTTCACACACCCAGGCTCTCCTGCTGCTGCCTTCCTAAGTGTTGCTTTGGTGCTGGCCATTTGTGCATAAGGTAGGTAGAATCTGAATTAATTTCCTAAGAAGACTTAGAGCATCTCGGTGGCTTGGTCTCCTATCACTTATTAGCCTTGCGATTCTGTACAAGTCAACTGATGGGACATATTTAACTTTTCTAAAATGTAAAAAACTATGGTCCATCATTTGAATATTAACCACTTTAGGTTGTTTGGAAACTCCAAAGGCAAGTGTGAAAGGATGCTATGAACTGTGGAAATGGTTGTTGTTGGTAGTGTTAGGTGTTGCCAAGTCAACTATGACTCACAGCAACCTTGTAAACAACAGATTCGAACCCTGCTCTATCCTGTACCATTCTCACAATCTCTAATATGCGCAATATGTACAGTTACATTCACTGGGCAAACCACCGCTTTGAGGGTCATCCTCTCTTTCACTGGCTTGTTGCCTTCCCCAGCCTGATGATGTCTTTTTCATCAGTGAGAACTGGCCACACCCGACAATATGCCCAAAATATGTGAGACCACGTTTCACCACGCTTGCCTCTAAGGAGCACTTGGGTTGCACACTTCCTCCAAATAAGCCTGTTCTTTTGGCATTCCACATGTCTATTCCATAATCTTCACAAATACCACAGTTCAAAAAGCTTAGATCTTCCTTATTTATTGTCCAGCTTTCAGATGCATAGGAAGCAACTAAAAATATCATGGCTTGCATCTCAGTCTTTAAACTGACATCATTGCTCTTGAGAACTTTAGAGAGCTCTTTAATAGCACATTTTCCCCATGCAATATGTCTTTAATTTCTTTACTGTTGTTACTATGGAGGTTAGTCTCTTCTCCATCTATCACGATGCTGCCTATTGGTCCAGTGATGAGGATTTCTGTTTCCTCAATCGTGAGATATAATTCATAATGAAGTAGTCAAAGACTACTTCAGAAAAGATGGTATTACATAATGTATTCATCTCTTGCATCTCATGCTAACTCTTCCTCTCAGAAAAGTATAGATATAAGCCCAACCATCACTGCTTTGTGTATCCAACCTCACCATTGATAGGATGAAGTAAAGAAGTCGTCACCTTGTGGAATGAAGGGTTCTTGGGACTCTTCTACTTACTAAAATAAGTGAATAATTTATTTGTAAAACTCAATTGCTAGCTAGGTGGGCAAGTGGAGAGACAGGTGCCAATAAATCAGCTCTGACTCACGGCCACCCTGGGTGTATGTGACACAGTGATTCCTGGCCCTGTGTCATCCTCATCGTCACCGACACCTATGGGCTCCTCTCACAGAGGACCTTCTTTGCCTTGTTAAGTAAACACTGTGTTCTCTTTTAGTGACTAATCCCTTTTCATGATATATCCTAAGCAAGTGAATCAGAAAAATGTCCTGTTGTCATCCATAGGGGGTTTTTTAGGAAACATTTTTTTAAATTTTACTTTATATTAGTTTGCACGTAAAATTTGTATACACTGTGCTTTATTCATATACACTGTGTTTCACACATTCCTTCCTTATGTTGTGTTGTTTTTTTCCCCATCCACATTGTGTTTTAAATAATCATCCCAATACATTGTTAATTTTGGGGGTTTTGTGTGTTTGGGGGTTGGTTTGTGTGTTGTTGTTTTTTTCATTTTATTTTAATAAAATTTTATTATATTATTATTTTACTTTATAAAATTTATCACCATTTATCGAAGGTAAGATATTGTTTGAAAGGAGCCAGGCCTTTCTTTCTGCTCTTAGTCTAGAAGCTTTACTAAACCAGTCCACCATGAACTACCTTGATGCAACTTGATATACTGGTGGTAGAGCTTCCAGAATCATAGCAACATGGAAGTCAACAGAGTATGGCAAACCTGCAAACAGGAAGATCTCGGCACTCCTTTAATTAATCTGCAAATATTAATGTAACCCTGGCAACAACCAAGGAAGCCAAGTTAAGTAACCTGTCTAAGGCCAGTCTGTAAGCTGTATGGCAAAGATTTACAAAAGGTAGTTTGTTCATGTTCACAGACTCCTCTCTTCTACAAGTGTCACAGGACAATGTAGCACAACAAAGACCTGCCAACGTCTTCTTCCTTACTTGTTGTTTCTTGTGGTGTCTCCCTTCCCACCCAGGGAATCCCAGAACACTTGATTGTGCTCATGCAAAACCTATACATAGACCAGGAAGCAGTCATCAGAACACAGCAAGTAAACAATGCACGGTTCAAAATCAGGAAAGGAGTCCATAAGGAATGTGTTCTGTCTCCATACCTTTTCAATCTATATGAGGAACAGATTATTCAAGAAGCTAGATTTAATGAGGAGGAATATGGCATCAGGATTGGAGGAAGACTCATCAATAACCTACGTTATGCAGATGACACAACCTAGCTTGCTGAAACTGAGGAGGACCTGAAATACTTGCTGCAGAATGTCAAGGACTGTAGTCTTCAATGTGGATTGAAGCTCAACAGCAAGAAAACAAAGATTCTTACCAATGGACCAACTGGCAGCACCATGATTAATAAAGAAGGGATTGAGGTTGTTAACAGTTTCAGCTTGCTCAGCTTCACAATCAACACTCTTGGCACCAGCAGTCAAGAAATCAAAAGAAAATTGCTCTGGGGAAAGCAGCTGTCAGGAATCTCTCCAAAGTGCTAAAGAGCAACAATGTCAATCTAGAGACTAAAGTGCACCTGATTCAGGCCATAGTCTTCACAACTACTTGTTATGCATCAGAGAGCTGGACAATGACTAGTGTTGAAAGAAAAAGAATTGATGCCTTTGAGTTTTGGTGCTGAAGAAGAGTATTGTACATAACATGTACATACATGCCAAGAGAACAAACAGGTTTATCCTGGAGATGGTGAAACCAGGCTGCTGCATGTAGACAAGGATTTTGAAGCTTCATCTCATTTACTTTGGGCATGTGGTCAAGAGGGACCAGTCCTTGGATGAGGATATCATTCTTGGAAGGGTAGAGGGACAGCAGAGGAGAAGATGACCCTGGATGAGATGGATTGACACAATATTTAGGGAAATAGGGGTAGGTGTGTAGGAGACAGCAAGACAGGCTCAGGATAGGGCAAGGCTCAAACAAAGGTTCATAAGGTCACTGTAATTCGCAGGTGACTTAATGGCACATAACAACAACAACAGCATACTTACAAAAGGCAATTGATAAATTTCAATATCAGAATGACTTAAAGTAAATATAAAGAAATATAGAGGACTAATAAGCATTTTCAAATTCAATATTTCAAAATACAGGCCATTGGGATGATAAACACCTGAACACTATAGCTCTAATAGCTCTAATTCACTTTTCACTCCCTGGCACATTCTCTCACATTCACTGCACACATCCAATAGAATACAGCACAATCTAATAACCTGCCTAAATAAAGTCTCATCAGAAGACCTGGGAAAGCTCAAACTCCACTTTAGTTTAATCTGGGACAGCAAAAATGACAGGAATGAATTGCATACTAGCAATAAAATTTCTGCATTTCAAATCTTGTATAATCAGGAGTGAAGTACTTGCCAATTATTTTAGTAGGATACCCTTTTCTATGTTTCAATATAAAAATACAGTTGATGAATTATGCTGTTTTATCTACAAATTCTCAAGTATATTTAAAGTATTTACAAATAATTTCAAATGCCCTTGAACGGTCTACATGAAAAGCTGTAATATTGGTTCAAAGATTCATTCTGTATCACAAGTTTATGTTTGTATGTGGCAATTAAGGGCAGAGAGACACGTGCTTTTACAGAATTTTGAATAAAACAATGGGAACTTAAGTATTAATTTTCAAAATTCTTTTTCCACAACACAAAACAATAATTTTTCTGCTTCATGTTAAAATGTCACCTGTACCTTGAGGCACTCAATTCTGGAGGACAACTTCTTTTTATTTTTTTTAATTTAGGTTGTTTATTTTTCATTTCAATGAACATCTACAGAGATTTTGGGATTCCATTCATTCACTGTTGCACCCTTCTCCCCGCACAA